>NC_086317.1:358843645-359031145 GCF_036172605.1 Pelobates fuscus
CCAAGACAATTTAGAAATGGGATGCCTTGGTCCCCCCAGGTAACTTAGAATACAAACCCACCAAGTACAATTTAGCACAATACCTATGCAATTGCAAAACACTCATTAATTGGTCTCTTCAGGTAACATGATTCTTTACCAGACAAATGCAGAACTTTTATTATGAGCAAAAAATAGTCACAGGGCATACAAAAATATACATGACAATTAAATTAGTTACACCAACAACAGATAAAACAAAATAAAAAGGATAAAATAACAGAAATCCTAATTACCGTATTTATCGGCGTATAACACGCACCGGCGTATAACACGCACCTCATTTTTAGAAAGAAATTCCAGGAAATTTCCCCCCCCCATAGTATTCCCCCCCCTCATCCCATAGTATTCCCCCCTCATCCCATAGTGTCCCCCCCCCATAGTATTCTCCCCCCCTCCCCTCCCATAGTATTCTCCCCCTCCCCTCCCATAGTATTCTCCTCCCCTCCCATAGTATTCTCCCCCCCTCCCCTCCCATAGTATTCTCCCCCTCCCCTCCCATAGTATTCTCCTCCCCTCCCATAGTATTCTCCCCCCCTCCCCTCCCATAGTATTTTCCCCCCCATCCCCTCCCCTCCCATAGTATTCTCCCCCCTCCCCTCCCATAGTATTTTCCCCCTCCCCTCCCATAGTATTCTCCCCCTCCCCTCCCATAGTATTCTCCCCCTCCCCTCCCATAGTATTCTCCCCCTCCCCTCCCATAGTATTCTCCCCCCCTCCCCTCCCATAGTGTACTCCCCTCCCCTCCCCTCCCATAGTGTACTTCCCCCCCTCCCCTCCCCTCCCCTCCCCTCCCATAGTGTACTTACCCTCCCATAATTACTTACCTGTCCTGAAGCGTGGGCCGGCTTCACAGCTTGCACCGCGGTACAGGAACTTTAATTTCATGTTCCGGTTTCCGGCGGGACTGAAAGGAAGTGTGCACAATAGTGTGCACACTTCCTTTCAGTCCCGCCGGAAACCGGAACATGAAATTAAAGTTCCTGTACCGCGGTGCAAGCTGTGAAGCCGGCCCACGCTTCAGGACAGGTAAGTAATTATGGGATATCGGCGTATAACACGCACCCACGATTTTTCCCCTATTTTCAGGGGAAAAAAGTGCGTGTTATACGCCGATAAATACGGTACTTGCTGACTTAGGTTTTAGAAGTACAACTTCTGCTCGGGGGGGCTCTGGCAAGAAAAGCTGACTTAGAATGACAAAGCATCATGGAAGTTATAGTTTTAAAACATCTGGGGATCTACCTTTTGGACACACGTGTTGTATACTGGCTACAAAATAACATGAACTGCACATGGATACATATAAAATAAAAATAAATCTATGCACAAAATTTTTACTATCTTAAATGTGTACATGCTACTTAAATGTATATGTATTACCTATACATCCCTTGTTTCAAATAAATTTAATTCTAATTGAGATATTTAAGTTGGTCATTGAGATATTTAAGTTGAGATATATTGAATACACTTTAAATATTATATATTTTTTCATTAATCATATTTAGTGATGTCCCGAACAGTTCGCTGGCGAATAGTTCCTGGCGGACGGCGAACATATGCGATGTTCGGTCCGCCCCCTATTCATCATCATTGAGTAAACTTTGACCCTGTACAACCAGTAACCTGTGTTTATTATACATTATCCCCCCATAGCCAGTAACCTGTATTTATTATACATTATCCTCCCCATAGCCAGTAACCTTTGTTTATTATACATTACCCCCCATAGCCAGTAACCTGTGTTTATTATACAGTATCCTCCCATAGCCAGTAAAATGTGTTTATTATACATTATCCCCCATAGTCATTTTGATGTAGAATTATTAAAAATCTTTATTGAACTTGTATTGAATTATTGCACTAACTCCATTTTAACTGCATACTGTGTGACAAATCCTCCATTTTGTCCTCATAACCTGACTTCTTCATTTCAAAACTACATTACATGACAGAATTTCCCAACACATCTAACACAATGGACAAAGACTGTATTTTCTATAAAGACATGACTAACTCAGGAACTGCTGAATTTCCCCTAACTCGCAACATAGTATAAATTGAAGGCCATGAGAACACGGTAGTAATGAAATGTTCTATTCATAAGAGACCTTGCACCTGACCTGACATCACTGACCGTGTAAAATGACGCTCAAGCCCCCCTTTCCACCGAGTAAGCCTTATGCTAGGAAAGATGGCGCTTGAGCCCCCTGTCCCCACCCGTGTCCAGAACAATACCACCTATTGGTGGGTGGACACCTAGCTAACCACTTAGTTCCTGAGCCAATTAATTACATTTATAGGTGGACACTAATCCAGACACTTAACAATTAATCCAATTAATGATGTTTATTTGTTATTATCTGATATTCAATGATGACGTAAAATGCCTCTTAAAAGGGCCTGCGAGCCCGCTCTTGACTCACTTGCCAATAAATTTCCTCGAAGTTATTTTAACCTGAACTCTATGTGTCAGACTGAATTACTTCAGCGTATATACGCAATCTAATTTTCTCAATTTGGACAGGAACAGATAGACATTTAAACATTTTGGTTTACTGCTAAAAAGTACCATAACAACTTTGGCGCCCAACGTGGGGCTCCGGGCTATGTCTGGCCGGTGAGCCGTCCTAAGGAAGACGCTGTTGGACGGAGGAATCGGAGGGGAAGGAAAGGAGACTGATCACCTCCAGGTACACGGTAGAGACTTCTGCAGAGCCACCGGTATGTTCCGGCCCCTTTGATTGACCCGTCCACATGTCTGTGACTGCTTCCCGGGAGGACATCAAAGACAGGTAATATCTTGCCCGGGGTCTCGTTACTCACTTGTTTACCTGCATTTAGTCTATCTGTTGCCTGGGTGTGTTTGAACTGTTTGCCTGTTTCCCCTTTTTTGGGATAAAGGGGGGTGGACCTGCGGGGGTTTTGCCTGGGGTTCTCTGTTTCGCCTGTTTTCCCCTTTTTGAGTTAAAGGGGGGTGGACCTGCGGGGGTTTTGCCTGGGGTTCTCTGTTTTGCCTGTTTTCCCCTTTTTGGGATAAAGGGGGGTGGACCTGCGGGGGTTTTGCCTGGGGTCCTCTGTTCGTCTGTTTGCTCGCTTACCCCTTTTGGGTTAAAGGGGGGTGGACCCGGGGGATTTGCCTGGAGTCCTGTTGCCTGTTTTACTCCTTTTAGGGGCCACGGGTCTGTGGCTGTAGGGAAAAAGGGGGGTTGACCTGTGGAAGTTTTCCTGGGGGTCTTCATTGCCTGTTTACCTCTTTTAGGAGCCTCGTGGCTGTGGCTGTATGGAAAAAGAGGCGTGTTGGATCTGTGGAGATTGTGTAGACTCATAGTTTCCTGGGGATCCTTCTGGTGTCACTTTGATAGCCTAGCTAGCCTCATTGTGCACATAACTCTGCTTGCAGAGAGGTGGTACCCTCCAGCTTTGAGCGCTGAGCTGGAGTCATTCCAATTTTTATTTGTGGTGTGTGGATTCGGGCAGGCATTGCTGTCTTCATCACTACGGGGTAGTGGGACTTATGAGTGGGTTTCATAGGGGCACTACGAGAGTGAGGATAGAAGTGTCCGCTTTCAGTGGGCTGCTGTAACGAGGGAGGCTTACGGATCTCGGACCGGTGTCAGTTGTTTTCCGTGGCCGTTGGTAGTGAGACTTAAGGAAGTCGTTCTCCGAGCGGGGACACTACGGGGTTGAGGGAGGTGACTTTGGAGTAAGCACATGAGTAAAGGAAAGGAATTACTGTTGATTTTATTTGAACTGTGATGCATGCACTGTATTTCAACTGTACTGTTGTCTTGTTTATGTAATTAGGAGTTATTCAAACTCCTGTGTCTGTCTCTAAGGATTTTTTTCCTTGCCTTTTCCCTTTTCTATACTTCCTATATTATTATTCTATCCACTCCTATTCCTCTTGACAGAGAAGTGATTGGTCACACACTTCTCACCTCGCTCCAATCCGTGTCTACCACCTCGGGTAGGCGGATTCAGTGACTAGTCTACGTTTTGGGAAGACGCACTTGAGGTTGACGTTTTGGGAAGACGCACTTGAGGGAGGGAGGGACCCACCCTTTTCCTTGAGTGGCAGTCGAGCATTGTAGACGCTCTTGTTCCTTTTTCCTTTTCTATCCCTATATCTAGGACGCTGGTATAGGGGGGGGAGGGGGAATATGGGGCAGGAATTGAGTAAGCCCGGTAGGGGCTGGCTCGCATGTGATTTAGTTGAAGACAGAGAGGGAGAGGAAATGGTTAAAGGTGTTGAAAGAATTGCTAAAGTGTGTAAAATTGCTGTGCCTTCATGTGGTAGATTACAACCAGAGAGCTGGCGTAGATTACTGACAGAGAAGAAAGGCAAGCTTACGGATAATGATTTATTAAAGACTGCTGAAGCATGGTACAGAGTAGCGAAGGCTATTCAACAGGAAGGTTGGGTTGAGGAAGAAATAAATCACAAAGGTGTGAAATTGTTTGTGTATCATAATAACTGTGTTGCTGGGGCATTCCCTCAGCCAGCGCCCCAAAATGGCGCCCAGGGGATGTCTATCCCCAAGGTTCAGTCAGCAATAGGTGATAGCCAGCTGACTATGTTCCCCACTCCCAATCCTCCCGATGCCCATCCCATCACCTCCCCTGTCTGCCCGGTCCTGAATTCTGATGGATCTTTCTTTTCCCCTTTCCCGTCTCTAGCATTCCCATCATCCTCATCCATCCCCACACTACCTTCTGTACCTAATCCTAACATTACATCTGCCATTTCTTCTCTACACTCCCTCTCCGTTAACAACTCTACCCTCCCCTCTGCATCCGCCCAACTAACTACCTCCTCCTCCCTTGCTCCGGCGCCTCCTTCTACACCCACCCCTACCAATCCTTCTCCATCCTCTCCCGTACCCGCCTCTGCCCCGGTCCAAAATCCCACCTCCTTCCCAAATCCCCACCCAACTCTCTTGCCCTCCCCAGCCTGGCCATACCCTTTCCCATATCCCATGGCCCTGCCCTATCCAAACTACCCATACCCCCTTCCCCAAACCACTCCCCAGGTTCCGGTCATGCCCAGTACAACACAGTCTATTCCGGATGTGCCCACATCCAACATGGCCGCCACTTCCTCCCTTAACCCCAATGCTGCTTCCTTTCACGCCTCCAATATGGCGGCCCCCAGTCATCCAGCACCCCTGATGCCGGTACTCCCCGATGACTTCACATCCCGAGATTATGACCCACAAGCCACCCCTGCTTCTGGGACTCCCTCCCATCCCCCGGTTCTGTCACCTCAAGCGGGCCCCTCACGTAGAAGGGCCCAGATTGTAGAAATAGAGGAGGAAGAGGATGACAGGGTATCCCAGGATTCATTGGAGGCTGCAGGAGCCTCAGCTCATCGTTCTATCGATGATCCCTTTGGACACAAGGGTCGGGGAGAACGGGCTCCTCCTAAATATGTTGCCTTTAACCCCACTCAAGCTAGTGCTTTAATGAAATCACTCCCTGACCCAGAGAAGCAGCCTATGCCTTTATACCGAGGGATAGTTCAAATTCAAAAGACCTATTCCGCCGCATGGCGTGATTTACTGAGCATTTGTGCTATTAAAGCAGGGGATGCATATTGGCCCAGCATGGCCCGCCACCTCAGTACAGATCTGCTCTCCAGTGATGTTGATTACCCCTCCGGAGTAACCTTTTGCAACCAATTGAGAGAATGGGCTAAGGACAAGCTTGCAGATCAGGCTGCTGGCCTTACTGATGTTGTACAAGATAAAGGAGAATCAGTGGAAAGGTTTCATGCAAGACTGTATCAAATGTTTACAGATTTGGGGTTTGATCTTACTGATAAGATCCATTCACAAATGCTGTCCGGTGCATTTGTCCAAGGTGTTAAAGATTCCATACGCAAAGGAATCATTGCTGCACGCCCTGAATATAAGGTTGTTCCTCTGGATACTTTACTCTTGGTTGCTAGAGGTCTAGAATCTGCCCAAACCCCCAGAAGGCCCAGTTCCGCTCCGCTTATGGTGTCCCGCACCACCCCTGTTCCCAAAGGCACCAAACCAGAGGATGGTTATTGTTTTAATTGCAGAGCCAAAGGACATTTTAAAAGTGATTGCCCAGAACCTAAAAGAGAGCCAAGGAAGCCGTCCAGACCAGCACCGGCCCCTAAGGCCGAGACAACGGTTCCACTAGTTGAGGAACCTGATGATTAGGAAATTGGCAAGCCTGTGTCATTAACCCCTGTCATGGCAGTGTCTACAGGGGACAAGGGGGGGGGCCACTTTCTACAGTGACTTTACCCATTGAGGGCCAACCAACCACTTTTCTTGTTGACACAGGTGCAGCCCGAAGTGTTCTGCGAGAACAAGATCTGCCAGACCCATCTTTCCTGTCAAATATTGATGTCTCTTGTGTTGGAGTGGATGGCCAGCCAAGACACAGCCCTTTAACAACTCCACTACGAGTTGGCACTAACCTGCTTGCTCGGTTTGTGGTATCCTCCACTTGCCCAATTAACCTGTTAGGCGCTGATGTTCTCTCACGCCTGCAGGCATCTATCACCTTCACTCCGGATGGACAAGTAGAAATGTCTACACCTCTATCTGAATCAGATACCTCAGCCTTGTGCTCCCTACCTTTGATGCTGCAGTTAGAAGAACCCCATGGGGTAACAGCAGAACAGAGGTCCAATTTCCCAGAGGTATTAAAAACCCAGGTGCCTGCCCACTTATGGTCCTCAGGCCCAGAGGACATAGGTCACCTAAATGTCCCTCCTGTGGTGGTAAAGCTTATTCCAGGAGCTAAGTTACCAAGAAAACCACAATATCCTTTAAAACCAGCACAGGCTGCAGCTATTTCTATCCAAATCAAAGCACTCTTGGAGAAGGGTGCTCTAGTGAAATGTAAATCAGAGTGTAATACTCCATTATTTCCTGTAAAGAAGAAAACTCCAAAAGGTGAGCCAGAGAAGTACAGGATGGTTCAGGATCTCCGTGCCGTCAATGAAGCAACTGTCCTGGACACCCCTCTTGTACCAAACCCTCACACTCTGCTCTCTGGAGTCCCACCATCTGCAAAGTATTTCACAGTCATTGATTTGGCTAATGCCTTTTTCAGTGTTCCACTGGACCCATCCTGTCAATACCTGTTTGCTTTCACCCATGAAATGCAACAGTATACCTGGACTGTCATGCCCCAAGGGGCCCAAAATTCTCCAAGCCAATTTGCAAAAGCCATGTGCACCATCCTTAACCCATGGCAAGCTGAACACCCAGAAGTTGTTTTACTCCAGTACGTGGATGATTTACTGCTCTGTGGAGATGATATTCCCACTACTGAAAAGTGTTCACTCAGTCTCCTTTGCTATTTGGCAGAACAAGGATGCAAAGCTTCACTTCTTAAGCTGCAGTTCTGTCAACCTTCAGTAATTTTCCTTGGTCATTGCCTGTCTCAAGGCACCAGGCATCTCACTCGGGACCGAGTGAGAGCAATACTGGATATCCCACCTCCAAGGACTTCAAAATCTCTTCATGCCTTCTTAGGCCTCATTTCCTACTGCAGAGCATGGATTCCAGAGGACTCTCTGCTTATGCAACCTCTTTATGATGCACTCAAGTCAGATCCATTTGGACTGACCAATGAAGCTCTGGACAATTTCCGTACCCTAAAACGTGCTATTGCATCTGCTCCTGCATTGGGCCTCCCAGACTATTCCAAACCTTTCAAATTATTTGTCTCTGAAAGACAAGGCCATGCTACAGGAGTCCTTACCCAAACTAATGATTTAAGAGGCCGCCAGAGGCCTATTGGATATTTCTCATGTCAACTGGACATTGTGGCCAGAGGGACCCCTTCCTGCCTTAGGGCTGTTTTTGCTGCAAGAGAGCTCATTGAAAGAACTGCAGACCTAGTCCTTGGCCACTCTCTGGTTGTTTTGGCCCCTCACGATATCTCGGCCATTATCAACCAAGTCCAGCTCAAGCACGTGTTCCGTGCCAGACACCTGCGCCTCCAATGCCATCTTCTTCTGCCTGACAACATTTCCATACAAAGATGTCAAGTTCTTAATCCATCCACTCTTCTTCCACTCCCTGAGGGGGGTGTCTACTATGGATTTATCATGGATGAAACCTATATCTACCTTCTCTGCGGGTGCATCAAGAAAATGCATCCAGATTTAACATTTCATGAAGAAGATACACCTCTTTGTGAAGGCCCGGATTACGCCTTCTGTACCATGTGGTACAAACCAAACATTACTCCTGAACCTTGCTATGAAGATGAGCTTTATCACTGGATAAAGGTGAAGCTCACCGCTCAAGACTTCTATTGTGACTCTGAAGGCAATAGCATGGTCCTGATCCAACTACCTCCAGAACTCAATTACCTGTACCGTCATTGGGATACTGCTATCCCACATGTCCCCGTTACCAAGTTAAAAACAAGGTCATGGAATGATCTTGGGCCCATGGCAAAATTATGGGCCACCATGGATGAATCACAGCTACAGGAAAATGGTATTGTTAAATACCCAACAACTGATCTTCTTGAAGCATGGCCACGCCATTTCCTGGAAGAGGAATTTCAAGATCTGGTCATAGTGAATGATTATGACCCAGAAACACCTCATGACTGCTTTGAACAGATGAAGATGGAGACAGTGCACTTACCAACTGTGCATGAGAATCCATTGCCAGATCCAGATTTTACCCTGTTTGTGGACGGATCAAGGTATGCTGATGAAGAAGGAAGATACCATACAGGGTATGCCGTAACCACAGCAGATGAAGTTATCAAATCATCACCTTTGCCACCAGCAATGTCTGCGCAAGAAGCTGAATTACAAGCCCTGACTTCAGCATGCAAAATTGCCGAAGGAAAACATGCCAACATCTATACAGATTCAAGATATGCTCTGGGTGTGGCACATGACTTCGGCCTCATTTGGAAGACAAGAGGATTTCTTACCACTGCCGGTACACCAGTCAAACACAGCTCTGCAATCAAGGAACTAATGGATGCCCTCCTACTCCCTGAAGAAGTGGCCGTTCTGAAAGTGAAGGCACATGGGAAGCTGGATACAGATGAAGCAAAGGGCAACCATTTGGCTGATCAGGCTGCTAAGCAAGCAGCCAGAGATTTGCAGGAAGTGGATGAAGAAGTGTCCGGACAAGAAGAAGAAGTTCCTATTTTTGCTCTGCAAACTCTTCCTACTGATTTAAGAATTCTGCGAGCGCAGCAAACTGCAATTACCCCTGAAGAAATCCAGAAATGGAAGAATAAAGGAGCTATCCTAAAGGATGGGATATACTACAACAACTTCAGATTCTGCCTTCCAAAAAATTTATATCCAGCAGTTGTCCAATGGGCACATGGACCTGCACATTTGTCAAAAGACCTAATGGCCGCCCTCATACAAAAATATTATGAAGCACCTGGAATCACAACATTGATCAACAGCTTCTGCAGGGCCTGTGTCATTTGTGCAAAATGCAATCCAGGAAAACCAATCAAGGTGCCTGCAAAACACCTAGCAAAACCCATGTACCCTTTCCAGAGAATTCAAATTGACCATATCCAAATGCCCAAGAGTGGGCCTCATGAATATGCACTAGTGATAGTGGATATGTTCTCAGGCTGGCCAGAAGCCTACCCAGTGGCCAATATCACTGCAAAAACAACCGCAAGACGCCTACTTACAGACATTGTATGTAGATTTGGACTTCCAGAAGTCATTGAAAGTGATCAGGGCCCAGCTTTTACAGCAACAGTGACTAAAGAAATTTGGACTGCTCTGGGGGTGACCCTAGCCTTTCACACCCCTTACCACCCACAAAGTAGTGGTAAAGTAGAGCACATGAATGGCACTCTAAAAGCCCGAATGTTAAAAATGTCACAAGAAACAGAGATGCCCTGGCCAGAAAGCCTGTCCATAGCTTTGTTTAGCGTTAGGCACACACCTAGAGGGAAGCACTCATTATCCCCATATGAGATTCTATTTGGGACAGCACCCAGACTAGGTTGTTATTATCCGCAACAGTTACAGCTCCAATCAGATGTTTTAGTAGACTATGTAACTGAACTTGCAAGTGCCTTAAACAAAATACATGCCCAAGTTTTCTCTTCAATTCCAGATCCCGATTTGGATACAGGTACCCACAGCCTGCTTCCCGGAGATTGGGTTCTGGTTAAGAAATTTGTGCGGAAAAATACCTTGGAACCAAGATTTGACGGTCCATTCCAAGTTCTCCTGATCACCGCAACCTCCGTCAAAGTGGCCGGCAGGCCAAATTGGATCCACGCTTCCCACTGCAAGAAGTCTCCTGCCCCAGAGGAAGCAGATACCGCACAAGCATGTACCTCTGGTACATAATCTCTTTAATTAGTTCAATTAAGGCCCAACAGGTAGCCATTACTAAGGATGTTAGTGGGTACACCTTCTGGTATAATTCATCATGTACCCATGTGGCTACCTATACCTTTGATTACTGTGATATTGTAGAATGCCCGTTCCCTACATCACAAATTCAGAATATCTATAGAGATATCCCTCATTCAAAAGACCCATATGTTTGTGTAGTGGACAAACAATGGGGGCACAATTGTGACCATTGGGGGGCGGCGGGATGGAATGCCGGGCCTGCCTGGGGTTACAAACCAAAAAGTGCCTTATCTAAAGTAGATGATCGTGGTAGATCCCTTCTCCAAAGAATGACTTTGAGAAAGCCTGGGGGGGGTACACCAATGAAATTAATCCTCAATATTGAGCATCCAAGTCCAACAGATGCAGACCAATATGTAATGGGAATGTATTGGAAAAAGGGTTCCTATAACAAGTTAGGGCATTTCTACCTCAAAGATATGTGCAACTCTTCTGAGTGGCAAGGGGCCACCCATATGGTGCCTAACCCATTAAAACCACACATCCAGACCTTTCAAGACATGATGGCCATTGCTAACCCCACCTTTGAAGATACCATGGCCGCTGAAACAGGTTTTAATGATGTTAACCTATGGTTAGAATGGATGAGATATAATGCTAATAAGCATAACAAGACCGCATGCTATGTGTGTGGCGGTGCCCGGCCTCACCTGGGCACTGTGCCTTTAACCCTGCCAGTAGATATAGAAGAATGTGTTTTGAGCCTTTTTGCCTATCACTACGATTTCAACAGGTCCATATGTAAATCATGGACAAAGGAGTATCCTCTCCTAACCAAGGATGTCAAACCCCCAGATGGTATTACAGTATATAAAGGTAATTACACTTGTTATGCTAACTATGATGGAATTGGTAAATTCTTGGGTAACTTCTCTAAAGGGTATTGCGCTACCTACAGAAATGTCTCCATGAACTTGTTGCAGTTTCATACTAGATCATTAGGGGATATTTACTGGTTGTGTGGGGATTTACAGCTAAGATCCAGAATGGACAAAGAATGGTGGGGGGAGTGTACTTTGGCTAAAGCCATCATGCCCATACACATTATCTCTGACACACACCTCAACACCCATGAGTCCAGTCACACTAAGGTTAAGCGCAAAGCCCCAGTGAAAGGAAGTTTTGATCCTCATGTTTATATTGATGCCATTGGGGTACCTAGGGGGGTGCCCAATGAATTTAAAGCAAGAGATGAAGTTGCTGCAGGATTTGAATCACTTTTTGCCATAGTTACCACAAACAAGAATTTAAATTGGATAAATTATATATATTATAACCAGCAGCGCTTTGTTAATTATACTAGAGATGCCCTCCAGGGGTTGGCCGAACAGTTGCAGGCCACATCCCAAATGGCCTTCCAGAATAGAATGGCCTTAGATATGATTCTAGCCGAAAAAGGAGGAGTATGTAAAATTTTGCCCGACACCATGACATGTTGTACCTACATCCCAGAAAACACAGGCCCTAATGGTAAAGTTACATTAGCCATAGAAAAATTAAATGAACTTTCTGAAGAGTTAAAAAGGAATTCTGGGATAAAAGATCCCTGGGAAAGATGGTTTGGTTGGATGACAGGATGGCAAAAGGCTTTAATGCATATTGGTTTGGCAATACTAATTTTTCTTTTTATCTTTGCTCTTCTCTTTTGTTGTGTCCTCCCTTGTTTGTGAAAATCCCTCATGAAGACTGTTGACCAAGCGGCACCCACTTTCACACATCTCGAAGTTGATGACCAAGATTTCCAAGATCTCAACTCACCCTGTTTACCGCTGCAAACTATCCCTTTTGTTGATAAAGTGCGAGAATTCTAGGAAGGGATCAGCTTAGGGACAGCATCTGTCAGTGAATGGTAAAGACCCCGTGTGGAGAAGTGGTGGGCAAGCCACCATGGGCCACCCATGGGAGTGAAGTGTTCGAGAGCCATACTGACGATGAGTTAGCCTATTAGGGTCAGATCTAGGGACAGACTTGCACTTTGCATTAACACCTAGCTAGCGGCCACGGGGTTTCTGTGCCTTTGGGTTAACACGTCTTCTGGTACTAACAAATAAAGTTTTATCTCTTAGAATCTAACATTTCATAGGGGGGACTGATGTAGAATTATTAAAAATCTTTATTGAACTTGTATTGAATTATTGCACTAACTCCATTTTAACTGCATACTGTGTGACAAATCCTCCATTTTGTCCTCATAACCTGACTTCTTCATTTCAAAACTACATTACATGACAGAATTTCCCAACACATCTAACACAATGGACAAAGACTGTATTTTCTATAAAGACATGACTAACTCAGGAACTGCTGAATTTCCCCTAACTCGCAACATAGTATAAATTGAAGGCCATGAGAACACGGTAGTAATGAAATGTTCTATTCATAAGAGACCTTGCACCTGACCTGACATCACTGACCGTGTAAAATGATGCTCAAGCCCCCCTTTCCACCGAGTAAGCCTTATGCTAGGAAAGATGGCGCTTGAGCCCCCTGTCCCCACCCGTGTCCAGAACAATACCACCTATTGGTGGGTGGACACCTAGCTAACCACTTAGTTCCTGAGCCAATTAATTACATTTATAGGTGGACACTAATCCAGACACTTAACAATTAATCCAATTAATGATGTTTATTTGTTATTATCTGATATTCAATGATGACGTAAAATGCCTCTTAAAAGGGCCTGCGAGCCCGCTCTTGACTCACTTGCCAATAAATTTCCTCGAAGTTATTTTAACCTGAACTCTGTGTGTCAGACTGAATTACTTCAGCGTATATACGCAATCTAATTTTCTCAATTTGGACAGGAACAGATAGACATTTAAACATTTTGGTTTACTGCTAAAAAAGTACCATAACAACTTATCGTTGGACCTAGGCAGCATGATGTCTTAGGCCGGCCCAAAGAGTGAGTGAGTGAGTGAATAATATAATATATATGTTCAGAAACATATTAGTAATATATGTAAATCGGGTTCATGCAAAAAATCACACTTATTGCATCAAATTTACAAAGACAAACTTTTAAAAGCTTTCCTCATTTCTTTCTCGGGATGAGGAATATATCGGTTGTAGACTGAGGATTTCCATCTGACCAATCTTTTAATAATATGCGCTGGAGTGTCAGTGTTGAAGGAGACCAAAGCTGCCCCTATTCTAAATGAAAGACCCGAGACATTGATACAACCCAATCTTAGGAGTAGTGTTCTGATGTAGAAGATGAATTTAGCCGTAGTCAGAGGGATTCAGTGAGAGTAGTGGTGAAATGTGTGTGGCATGACTGAGTGTGGGTAAGTAAGAGTCAAGTATTTTTACTGGGCACTAGTTCTAGGTGGGATAAAGTGGTATAGCGGATGGATGAGTAGTTTGGTTAGTTTTAGAGGTTTGTAGAGACAGTATATAGTGATCATGATTTTTAGCGATATCCAATATTTTTAATGTGGTCTCAAACAAACATAAAATGCTATATAAAATTTGTGGGAATATCGAATAGTCATGTACAGTAAATCAGAGAGGGCTCAGGATATCGAACCATCGATCGGTAACCTGGATGAAGTAGGGGGTCTATCTGTTTTATTAAATACGCGGTAATATGCTTTTAATGGGATAGGACGTTAGGTAAGGTGTGTGATTGGGATAAGTGGTTGTGGCTGTATTTACCTTATCCTGGGACCAACCTGGCTCCTAAGCTTGAGCCGCGCGTGGCTGGATAACTCCAGCCTCCACACGAGCCGCATGCGGCTTGATCTCCTCTTTTGACTTAGCCGCGTGCACTGACTGCAGTGATCGGTCACGTGGCCCGCCTGGCACTAGGAGCATGGCTTGAGTCACAAGCTCGCTCTTAAAGAGGCAGTAGGACCCAAAAGTTGATTCAGGCTCCCATTGGCCCACGTCACTCCAGCACAATAGCTTGCATTTAAAAAAAAAAAAAACTAGAAATTTGACTGTGAAATAATAGCAGTCAGTTTCCTTCACACGTGTGCGTTTCAGGGCCTGCCAGGGCACAGTGTCACACCAGTGCAACTCATATCTGGTGTAACAGTAGTGTACATTTAAAAAAAATAATACAGGGGGCTTGTTGTCACCTTTCGGGGACCTTTGGTGTTGTACGTGGCTGGGTGGAGGAAGAGACCTTCAATGACATCAGTGAGGACAAGGAACGGGACATGGTTAGTTTGGTATCCAACCTTGTGCAAATGGGGAGTTTGCGGTTGTGTAAATGGACTGTTTGCGGTTGTTTGCGGTGCGTTAAGCGGGGAGTTTGGTCTGTCACTGTGAAGCGGGCGTAACCCTTACACTACCTGATCGATACAAAAAAAAAAGCACGTTATTCCAAACAATTTAGGAATGTTAGGTGATTTATGCCCTTGATGGATTAAAACCAGTCTCTGCATCAACTATGTAATTTTCCATGGGAGTTTGACCATGGATCCCCCTCCGGCATGCCACAGTCCAGGTGTTCGTCCCCATGAAACAACTTTTCCATCACTATTGTGGCCAGAAAGAGCCCCTGTGGGTTTTAAAATTTGGCTGCCTATTGAAGTATATGGCGGTTCGCCCGGTTCGCCCGTTCGCGAACATTTGCGGAAGTTCGCGTTCGGCGTTCGCGAACGGAAAATTTTATGTTCGCGACATCATTAATCATATTGCATAAAAGGATGACAATACTTGTATTACCATTATAATATTTATATACATTTTTATTACATAGTGGCACTTTGTAATTCTATAGAAACATTTGACCTAAGTATAAAATTGTTAATATTTGAGGTTGTGTACAGTTGCATTGATCCAAGTTTCATTTATAATCTCTTAATAAAATGCCGCTGACTTGCTTTTAATCTGGTACAACATTTAAACATTGTAATTAAAACACATTTAGTGTCCTTAAGTTGCAAAATGATAAGGTATTTTTAGACATTTGTATATTTTAAATGATTTTTCTTATTTTTTAATAAGTCAACATTTAATTGAGAATGTTTCTTTTTTATGGTTTCTAGAAACTGCAGATTGCTTTCTCTTTTTGTCAATTCTCTATTAACGTTTGTAATAAAAGCAACACTCTAAAGCCAGTGATCCTATTTCTTATCTAGATGGAATCTATTTTTGATAGATAAATGATTAACTAGAGGAAAGGGCAACTTGTCACCTTGGGCAAATCACTATGTCCAAGTGATGAACAAATGTTGATAAGGTAAAAAACAAATATATAAAGCTTCAAAATACATGTAAAAATGGTCATTGATATCTTTCAAATCTATTCCGGAGAAACATTTGAAATATTTGCCTTGCAAAGGTATTATGTACAATTAAAATATATGTTTTTAAAAGCTTATTGTTTCATAATTCTTCATCTATTTCAGCTATACTAAACCTTAATATGCTGTTTTATCAAACGTAGACAGATATGAGAATGTATTGAAAATATACAAAATATCTCCCCAAAATATCAGATTATAACTTTCTATTTTTGACAGAATGATATATATATATACACACATATATATATATATATATATATATATATATATATATATATATTCCAAAAGTAAAGGAGTGCACTCATACGTCTTAATCAAAGTGTTTATTTAAACGGACATTGTGTCCTGATCCATATTTCAACCCTGGCAGGTCTGTTTCAAGATCATCATTAAAGTGTGAAAAATAAAAATATATAGGAATAAGTAAAATAAACTTACCAATCAACTAAGAGAGAGAAGCCCGATCCCATTCAAACCCAGAAGTGCACTAGCAAGCCACGTGACGTGCGTGCGTGCAATTGCCATTGTTGCTAGGTAACCAAATATACAAGCAAACTTAATGAAAACCGATGTACCAAAGTTAACTGATGATGTAAGAAACATATATTACATATGCTACATATAATACATAAAACACTTGGGTGAGAAGTAGAGGGTGTAGGAAATATATGCTGAACATAAGTGACAAACAAATGGTGTACACGCTGTGATGCAAACAGTGTGGTGTGACTCAGAGTAATGTGAAACAATCCCCAGTGAAAAGTATGGGCTCACGTAATAAGCTATAATGTATACAGTCTATGGTATATTAGATAATGTACAAATAGATAACGAACTGTAAATATACATGCAATATATCACGTCATGCCCATACTTTTCACTGGGGATTCTTTCACATTACTCTGAGTCACACCACACCGTTGTACACTATTTGTTTATGTCACTTATGTTCAACACATATTTCCTGAGACAAAGGTAAATATGGAAAGATCCATAAAATCACAAATACAATTAGATAAGTAGACAAAAAATACATACATATATTGAACTTAGATAACAATATTTTAAGAAAATGTTTATAATAGTATTTATCTTTTGTAGGAATTTAACCACAACTATTCAAGTAGAATACCAATGGGACCAAAATAAAATAAAAAGGTTTAGCACTAAAATAGTGCTGCTACCGTAGCTGCCTGATCAAACCTGCTGGAGATGAGTCTGCTTCTATCTCACCTTACTGCCGCTAATCCTGGTGCTCTTGTTCCATTCAGACCAGCTTAGAGAAGTTTGAAGAACTGAGTGTCCAAATCATGAATATACAGGAAAAAAAGACACCATATTTGTGAGTAGTAAGACGAACATTGGTGTAAGGATAAATATGTTCCACTCCCTAATGTCTGAATCTATTTGTTTTTCACTTTGATTGCAGTACTTTACTACATCATTACAAAGTAAAATGTGTATTAAATAAAACTTGTTAATTGTGAAAGTGTTGTTTGAATGAAATAATGGATTAATTTGTACACATTTCCTTTAACATAGCATTTTTAAAACTGTTTGCAATTTTGATTCCTCACGTTTAACTTTTAGTTTATCTTTACAGGTATACTAAATGCTTCACAATGAAATGGTGCTAATTTTCAATAGAATTGCTAATGCACTTTTTAAAAAGTAGCGTTTATACAGCCATTATAAATAGGTACCTTTTGGATTCTACTATCTTCCATGTACTTGTTATGTCTGGGATTTGTCAATTCACAAAGATGTCTCCAAGAACCAATAGTTAAAAGTTTTATTTTTAGTGGCAATTAGAGATGTCCCGAACAGTTCGCTGGGAACTATTAGCCGGCGAACATAGCTTAGTCATCATTGAGTACCTAACAGTCAGCAGACACATTCCAGCCAATCAGCAGCAGACCCTCCCTCCCAGACCCTTCCACCTCGATGAAGAATAGGGGGCGGACCAAACATTGCATAAGTTCGCCCGCCGCGGCGACTGCGAACAAGCTATGTTCGCTGGCGAACAGTTCCTGGCGAACTGTTCGGGACATCTCTAGTGGCAATTCCTAGGAAGTGAGTAATATCAGTATGTAAATAAGATGGAAAATTAGGTGGGCAGTAAATGTTGATAATGGTAATGGCTTTAAGTCAGTGAAACCCAAAGGGAAACCATAATAACTTAATTGCTATTAATTTTTTGACTCTTCAGATAAATTGCAATTTACTCAACTAATGCATGAATAGGGATGGATTGTAATGATATAGTCTTGTATTGTGGGTTATATCAAGGTTTCAGAAAGAACAATAATTTTTGCATTGCATGTGCAATACCAGGCTTCTGAAGGTTGCATTTTAGCATAGACGTAGATACTTAATCTAGTACTTATGAATGGAAAAAGCCTTGGTGAATGGACATATTATTGTCTGACAGAGTGGGTTCATGGGGAAGTTAATTTTGTTTAAGAGTGAATAAACAAAGCTCAATAGAATGTATAAGATCTTTCCAGAAGCTAAGCTAAAGCGAGTAAATGTTTAAAAAGTGACTAGAAAAGGCTGTTTGTTTACAGATGCTTATTAGTTAATTAAAACATGTTATGGGTATTTGTATACAACAGACACACAGTTAAAGATGGTCATGGGGAATTACGTATTGTAATTGGTGATTGCACAAACTCAAGGTTATATGTTAGGTGACCACAAAGATCACCAAAAATAAAACGTAAGAGTAATTGAGTTTTCAGACTGCAGTGAAATTGCTTGTCTGTGTAAACTACACACTTTGCCATTGTTACAATTTTTATACATTTTTAAATTAAGCAAATAACTCTTGAAAGATCACACAGTTACTTACAATTTTCCTATTTTCTTCTGATGCTTTTCAATTACTTCTCATGCTTATCTCCTCCACATTGTTGAGTCACAATTGATCCTCTGAAACCTCTTATTTCCTTTTACAATGTTCACTTCTGAAATATGTTATTGCTTTCTTATTCTTCCTCTATTATTGTAGTAGCCTTGACATGATTCTTAATAGTTCAATTACCATATCCAGCTAAGACATATTCTATGTTCTATTTTTCAGCACAGATAAATGGTGGATTTATGGTGGCTTTATGGTGGCTTGTATGAATGAAAATGTTTCTTTTAGTTTTTAAATCACGTTTAGGGGATTGTACATTATTTATAGGCTTAATTTATATCTGGTTTATTATGAGGAATATTAAACATCATGTTTGAGATGTTCAAAAAGTTACCAAACAAACTTGACATTACATACCTCTTGAGTGTTCCTATTCAGGAGGACAGTCCGAATATAACTTAGTTCCTCTTTTCTGACCTAATGCATCTCTTTTGTAGAAGCTAAGTATTCTTATTGTGTCCGAATTTATACCAGGTCTCTACAGCAATAATGCTAATAGTAGTTTGTCTTTAAACTACAATACATTTGTTTAGAAATCTGTCTGTATTAAGATACATTGTTTGTGTTCTAAATTGCATTTTAGTTGCACACATTGGTAATGGTAAGCCACCTTGCATTTCTCAGATCAGCCCACCACTGACAACACCCCACTCACATACCAAACATTTAATGTCCCTCTTTGTTGTTTTTTTGGCAATCTTTATTTTTGAAGTGCAAGCGAGAAGAGTGCAATGCCACAACAACATCTGCATGCATTTCAACTATTAACATATGTTCACATTGGTATGGCATACTCTAGAGCACATTTGCACATTTTTGTAATAAAGGGAAAATAAATGAGAAATTGCAGGATTACAAAAGTGGCTGATCTATATTGAACTTTTATTGCCAGTGATCCTAAATATGTTCCAGTTGTACTACTCGTGGCTGATTAAGAGTGTGCTAGCGTAGCTGGTGTGGGTATAAAGTAAAGAGCAAGCTGTGGCGTATCAGATGTAGAGCAACTGGGAAATAATATCTCTGATGCCCTGAGATTGTAGATGCATATAACACAAGCAAGAGAAACATGGCGCAGAGTAGCATGACAGCATGTCACCGTCCTAGGGGTTAATGTGTGTCAGCCGCGGGATTCCCGCCCGTTAGGCCCGAGTCACACTGCGCCATGTTTTCGTGCCCAGAGTGTATAAAAAAGGCATCCACAGGTCCAAAGATCGTTGTTGTATCCCTGGATCCTGGGTGGTTCGCAAGTTAAGGGCTATAGATCGATTTTGTGGTGAGGAGCTGGGGGAGATTGCATCTGCTCCTGAACGCTGCCAGCTCCGCACAGTCCCCCCCCCCACTTTGTTTATTTGAAATGTTGGAAGGTATAAAATTAAAATTATCTTTGACTGAATGCTCAAGCTTTCATAAAAGGTGTCTCTAAGCCACACCTGTGCATTTGTTTAAAAATTTCACTGGCATACATGTTATGTTTTTCTTATATTTGAACTATATCTTAATTAAAGTTTCATATACATCTATCGTGGTTTATATGACTTTCCTAGTATTTCGGGCATCGGCCCTATTCATATAAATGTCCAAATGATGCACATCTTGAATCTGATACTGTTTTTAGTGCTATTCATAATTTTTCAGCTTTAAAAAATTAAAGAGGTTTTAACAGAATGAATGACATTGATGCTCTAGAAAATGTGTATTATACATTTTATTTCTACAAGTTCAAAACAATAAATAGAGAAATGGACTATGTTTTTTTTTGACTAGCAGGCTAAAGTAGTCCATTTACAATTTGTGCATATTGAAAGACATTACATCTCACCACAAGGTATATTTTACCAATCTAAACAGCTATAAACAAGGTAGTATGCATTATTTAACATAGAATAAGTTCAACACAGTAACTGTCATTTCACTGCTTATTGAAATCTATCCTTTACTAGAGTCATTGATATTATTTTGAAAACCATTCATGAGTGTCAACATACATATTTAATAAAGATGGTTTATTTTTAATATGTAGATATATTTGCCTGCCAATTGAAATCAGAAGCTAGACGTCTCATCAGGACTTGTGCACTGACATTTTCAAAAGACATGATAACATTTTTAAAAAGTGTCCCTTTTCTTTGATCTATTAGAATTCTTGTCAAATTTCTACTCCAGTTCCCATATATTAGAAAATATGCATATGCAATATGTTCTGGAGCATATAAACCTCTGCTTGTGTGCACATCTTAAGTCCAAGAAGTCCTATGTATTACAGTAGATGCAGAGATATGTGGGATCTTTAGGGTAGGTCACTTTAAAAAATCTATGCTATCATAAGACCTGTTCAATAAGGCAATCAATTCTGATTTTCTACCTTTTTGCTATGGTTTGTAAAGTTCATAATTTGCTAAATAATATCAGCACCGAGCAAGATTTATTTCATCATCATTGTTTCAACATCTGTAGTATGGTAAATGCTGCTACCCATCCCATGTGTTCCCTATTAAGGGTTAATAAGAAAAGGGGTGTGTATAAAAAATACCCCTTTCTGTCTCATTAGAGATATCTTTGCCAGAAGCTCAAGGAAGCAGGCTGAAGGGTCAGTGTTAGGACCCGCTTAGGGGGGGTCTGCCTTGACGTTGGCAGGTGGGCATCCCTCCAATGGCCATTGGAGCAACTAAATGACCTCCATTTGTCTAAATATACATAGGGATTAAGGAAAAAGTGCAAGTAACATTTTCTTTTCTTTGGTTTTTACTATATATTGGGGCTGATGTGTGTTGTAGTCCTTGCTGCTTAAGCGCAGGACTTCTCTTTTTGTATTTGTATTTACTTTGTATCACAAAGCCTGGTTACAATGCTGCTACCCATCCCATGTGTTCCCTATTAAGGGTTAATAAGAAAAGGGGTGTGTATAAAAAATACCCCTTTCTGTCTCATTAGAGATATCTTTGCCAGAAGCTCAAGGAAGCAGGCTGAAGGGTCAGTGTTAGGACCCGCTTAGGGGGGGTCTGCCTTGACGTTGGCAGGCGGGCATCCCTCCAATGGCCATTGGAGCAACTAAATGACCTCCATTTGTCTAAATATACATAGGGATTAAGGAAAAAGCGCAAGTAACATTTTCTTTTCTTTGGTTTTTACTATATATTGGGGCTGATGTGTGTTGTAGTCCTTGCTGCTTAAGCGCAGGACTTCTCTTTTTGTATTTGTATTTACTTTGTATCACACAGCCTGGTTACAATGCTGCTACCCATCCCATGTGTTCCCTATTAAGAGTTAATAAGAAAAGGGGTGTGTATAAAAAATACCCCTTTCTGTCTCATTAGAGATATCTTTGCCAGAAGCTCAAGGAAGCAGGCTGAAGGGTCAGTGTTAGGACCCGCTTAGGGGGGGTCTGCCTTGACGTTGGCAGGCGGGCATCCCTCCAATGGCCATTGGAGCAACTAAATGACCTCCATTTGTCTAAATATACATAGGGATTAAGGAAAAAGCGCAAGTAACATTTTCTTTTCTTTGGTTTTTACTATATATTGGGGCTGATGTGTGTTGTAGTCCTTGCTGCTTAAGCGCAGGACTTCTCTTTTTGTATTTGTATTTACTTTGTATCACACAGCCTGGTTACAATGCTGCTACCCATCCCATGTGTTCCCTATTAAGGGTTAATAAGAAAAGGGGTGTGTATAAAAAATACCCCTTTCTGTCTCATTAGAGATATCTTTGCCAGAAGCTCAAGGAAGCAGGCTGAAGGGTCAGTGTTAGGACCCGCTTAGGGGGGGTCTGCCTTGACGTTGGCAGGCGGGCATCCCTCCAATGGCCATTGGAGCAACTAAATGACCTCCATTTGTCTAAATATACATAGGGATTAAGGAAAAAGCGCAAGTAACATTTTCTTTTCTTTGGTTTTTACTATATATTGGGGCTGATGTGTGTTGTAGTCCTTGCTGCTTAAGCGCAGGACTTCTCTTTTTGGTAAATTATGTTGATTATTTGCTAATAATATTGAACTATAAATTTACAAAATTAAATAAATATTTTGGTTTGTTTGATAACTATATTGCATCATATCTTTCCTGACATTTTTTGTAATATTCTTTATTTTTGCTGTGCTTTGTAGTGATGCATAGAAACTTGCGAAGCCACAACAGTTATGTTAAGTGCAACTTATTATTTTGGAAAACAATTGCATGGCTTTTTATAAAACTGCACAATTTTTGAAAATAACATCAGACTAGGTATATATGTATAAAAAAAAAACAAAAAACACAGTAGTAAGGTTAAAGGTGAAGACTAGAGATGTCGCGAACATAACATTTTCTGTTCGCAAACGGCGAACGCGAATTTCCGCAAATGTTCGCGAACGGGCGAACTAGGCGAACCGCCATAGACTTCAATAGGCAGGCGAATTTTAAAACCCACAGGGACTCTTTCTGGCCACAATAGTGATGGAAAAGTTGTTTCAAGGGGACTAACACCTGGACTGTGGCATGCCGGAGGGGGATCCATGGCAAAACTCCCATGGAAAATTACATAGATGATGCAGAGTCTGGTTTTAATCCATAAAGGGCATAAATCACCTAACATTCCTAAATTGTTTGGAATAACGTGCTTTAAAACACCAGGTATGATGTTGTATCGATCAGGTAGTGTAAGGGTTACGCCCGCTTCACAGTGACAGACCAAACTCTGCGTTTAACGCACCGCAAACAACCGCCAACAGTATATTTGCACAACCGCAAACTCCCCATTTGCACAAGGTTGGATACCAAGCTAGCCATGTCCCGTTCCTTGTCCTCACTGATGTAATTAAAGGTCTCTTCTTCCACCCAGCCACGTACAACACCAAGGGTCCCCGAAAGGTGACAACAAGCCCCCTGTATTTATTTTTAAATGTACACTACTTGTAACGGATCGCCTGGCACCCCGACTGGGTACCTCCGTTAAAGGATGCTCCTAGCGCTCCTGAGGACTTCAAGCACTGCAGCAGACACCACAACCACCGAATCTGAGAAGCATAGGATTCCTCTCTAGCATTTGAATGCTGTATACAGCCGAATAGGAAAAAACATGCGAATAGGTTTACACTCCTAGCAGTCAAACTGGAACAGCATACAATAAATCCTCCCCCAATAATGAGACGAAACTTCACTTTGAGGGTTAAGCAGGAACTGAGACTGGCACTCCCAGCCTGGTTTTTATTACAGTTGTTGAGAATACAGGACCGCCCACAGGGAGGGACAAAACAACCAATCAATCTGTACAATACACACAGACACTCCCACACAAAATCCTCCCCTCTGCCTGTAATAGGATTACTGAACACAATGGGTAATCTCATTATCACAGGCAGAAGAATACAGTTTTATGAAACATATCACAGGGACCCCAAAACATGCAATAACCCCATATAAAGTATATCCTCAGAACCAGGGGATCTGGGTGAACCACATATCCAAAATCCACCCAGATCCATTCAGTAGTTTGGAAGATACAGTTTAATGCAGATTCCGCAGAACATATACAGATTATATAAAAAATAATTACTGTATAATGTGTCCCCTGTTGTATAGTTTAAAACTAATGCACGATGTCGTTGTGTACCAAATACCGGCGAGATGACACCGTGTAGAAAAGTCACAACAATGTCTGTGAGTTAAAATGGCCGCCATCCATTGTTCTCACCATGTGCTTCATCCATTGTTCTCACCATGTGCCTCTGATACATGAAATGGTGGCCACCCAGTAACTCCACAGTATGTCCCCAGATGGTTTTTAAAGGGCCAGCAGCAGCACCATACAAATCCAATATGCCCAAATATTGTACTTGAAGGGCCAAATAACCCAGGGGCCATAGTCAGCAGGTAGGAGGCGGGCAAACAGGCTTCTCCAATGCCCAGTGGCGAGGTCGGTTTCGCCACACTACTGTTACACCAGATATGAGTTGCACTGGTGTGACACTGTGCCCTGGCAGGCCCTGAAACGCACACGTGTGAAGGAAACCGACTGCTATTATATTACAGTCAAAAACGTTTTTTTTTTAAATGCAAGCTATTGTGACACCAGATATGAGTGGTGGCACTGGGCAAGTAGGCACAGTATACGCTGTGAGCCTGACACACACGCTGGCAGGCAGGCAACTGCAATTAGATTACACAGGAAAAAAAAATCAGACTGATGTTCTAGCCCTAAAAAGGGCTTTTTGGGGTGCTGTCCTTACAGCAGAGATCAGATGAGTCCTTCAGGAATGTAGTGGACACTGAATACACTAGCCTAGCTATCGATTTCCCTATTAAATCAGCAGCAGCTACACTGTCCCTCCTCTCACTAAGAATGCAGCTTCCGGGGGGCGGGGCCTAGCTGTCATGGAGGAAAGACGCACTTCGTGTGAGCTCCCTCAATATCTCACTTTAAGCAGCTATCAACAAGCAAATTTCACCCCAGAAGGGGATGACCCAGCAATGTTGCTCCTACATGACCGACCCGACATGCTTAATAGCGGTCAGCAACTCGACAAAGTCTTACTTACCTCCTCATGGCAAGTGTGGCCTGGTGCTCACCGGGCGGGAGAGGCGGCCGATCTCCCGATCCTGGGATGCCCAGGAGCAGCTACTTCCCTGCAGGAGCTCCGTTACCCCCCCCCCCCTTGGACCGGTGGGGGTTATCCCGGTCCACCCCTGAGAGGCTGTCTGGAGCTAATGGACGCACAGAGCACAGCCGCCCAGGCTGACTTACTCATCTGCGACTCTCCCAATAAGGTGGCAGCCGCATGTCCTCCTGGTACCAGCAAAGCATGGCAGGATATTGAGTCTAAGCTGGACAGACTCTTTAATCAATTTTGGAAGCAAATAACAAGCAGGAATCCCCAACAAGCTCCACCACAGCCCCAACAAGCTCCACCACAGCTAAGCGAAGCAGTCCCCATTAAAATCCACCAATGCAAAAGGCGTCGAAGACGGGATCGGAGGCACAAACAGAAATGCAGAGCCTTCCCCACGTCAAGCACTCGCCTCCACCTTAAGCCACCACAATCCCGCACCGGACGTGAAGCACCACCGGGACAGATCCGACCACCTGACAAAACAAGCTTCCACCACCTCAAACCACGAACCCGGCACTCAGCCAGAGACTTGCCTTTGTTGTTCCCGGTATCAGGGACTCCCAGGGTCTGCACCTGGTGCCCAGAAGGGATCGGATGAGCACAAGCAGTAAACAGCAGCCTGCCAAGCATGTCCCACTATAGCCGATCCTCCACACCATGCCTTTGATCACATGAACTGCTCTCTGCACATTAACTAATCATAAAGTAGCAAGCGTTTAAACATGTCATTATTTCACCTCCTAAAGAGTTTATTGTCGTAGTTCCTTACATGCCTTTACCTTAACCGTTCATGTATTATGTTATTCACAAGTCTAATCTCATGGGGCAACTCACACTTGTTGTTATGCTCTTTGATGTATGTGGGCACAGGATGTCTACCCTGAGTTGGGCTATGTGAGTTTATTGTAAGAGGGTCTTACAGTTGGTTATGTTGGACCATATGCCTGGTGACCTCAGGTAGCTGTTATTGACTACTGGAATGCAGCGAGATACCGCTGCCTCCCAGGGGGTTGCAACTAGCCCACGGGAGCTAGTACTCAAGTTCATGTTAGTTATAATATATTTAAGAGAACAAAAAAAAACAACATATATATATATATATATATATATACATGGTTAAGTATCTTTATTAAGGGTTTACTGTTAACTGTTCATGGTATGCCTAACTCAAGGTACTCTACTACTGTCAGATATTGTGTGATTGCAATGTATATTTTGTTATAGTATACGGCAGTGATCAACTGGTAATTTCCTCTCCAATTTGTCCGCTCTCATTTACGGTGAAGCCTTTGTCATTTAAATGTTAACTGTAGGAACCCTGCCAGGGATATTATTTGCATGTGAGTCCCAATAGTAGGATATAGGGTTCTCCAATTGGAATTCTTTAGCAAGGCAACCCTCCATACCTTCGAGTTCCTCATTCACCATCCTACAATTAGGCTCTGGTGCCGGCTCACGTGCTAGCAGTTCAGTATGACTGCTATATTCTCATTGCAAGGATTTTGGGGTACATAGGCGAAGATGTATTTTTCCGCCCCCCCCCATTCAAAAATAACATCTTCACCTATGTGCCTCTTAACCAGACCCTCTCCCTGTCCATTATTGGTCCCCTCCCTTCCCTGTCCCTTAGTATTCTTCTGACAGTCACACACACTCGATGACAAACACAGAGACTCACTGATCTGACACACACACTGATTGACACTCATTGACAGACACACTGATAGTCACACACAGACTCAATGACAAAGATACTCTCACTGATTTGACAGACACTCACAAACACACACTGACAGACACACACACATACACTGACACACTCATACACTCACATGCAACACTCATACAATCACTCACAGACACACATACACTCACTCACGCACACACTCACAGTCACTCACACACACACACAGACTCACTCACAGACACACAGACACTCACACACACAGACAGACACTCTCACACACAGACACATCACATACATTCACAAATTATTTTAATTAATAAATAATATCCACCCAGCCTTCCTACCTGGAGAGCTGGTGTGGATCATTCCCTGGGGTCCAGTGGGGCTGCTGGGCAGCAGTGCTACGATCAGGCGCGGCGAGGGAGCTCTAACCTCTCTGCTCCCTCGTGCGCTGTCTGCTGATGCCGCGGAAGCCGGAATATGACGTCATATTCCAGCTCCCGCGGCATCACTAGACAGCGCGCGAGGGAGCAGAGCAGAGAGGTTAGAGCTCCCTCGCCGCGCCTGATCGCAGCACTGCCACGCCGGGGGCGGAGATGGTGGCGGGAGAGCTTCCCTCCTGCCGTCACTGAAATCTTGCGCCCCCGGAGCCGGTGCGCCCTAAGGCGGCCGCCTGTGCCGCCTACGCGCCGGCCCTGTATATTCTTCACCTCCATCCCCTAAGACCATGCTCTGCCAGCACATACCTGACTAATGTTCGTTGAGACCATTATTGTGGTTGATACCTTTTCCTATGGTTCTTTCCGGTCCTAGTTCCTTCCCCTATCCCCCCCCTCCACCTCGATAGGGCATCATTAAACCAACCTACACTGTCAGCTTAGAATAGAATTACACTGGGAACTTTCAGCTATATTTTACCACTCGTTACATGAGTCGGAACCTGCTAGAGGGTCCAAGGTACGTCATAGTAGGACTAGAAGATTACATGTTGTTCATATGAGGCGCATTTTGGGACAACAGGAGGGCATACTTTTGAATCATGAATCGTACACCCCACTAAAACAATTATGACCCTTAATGTAAAGGGGTTCAATACTCCTGGTAAATGACAATTACTGCTCAGGGACCTAAGGCAAGGGAAAGTTGGCACAGCATGTGTCCAAGAAACCCACTTCAAAAATTTGCAAACCCCTGCTATCTTCACCAAATATTTTCCCAATCAATTTCATGCCCTCTCCGAAACCAAATCCAAGGGTGTATTGATTTGTATCCACAAGGACGTCCCATTCTCCCTTTAAACATGACTCACAGATAAACAGGGTAGATTCTTGATTTTGTTAGGTCTATTTAATAACGTACTATACACCTTAGTGGTACATTTCCCTAACACTGATCATAGGAATTTTCTACATTCTTTCCTATCTAAAACCAAAGAGGTCAGGCAAGGGAGCCTAATATTCTGTTTCGATTTTAACTTCCTACAGGATGAGACCCTTGACATGACAGCCCACCCTACAGAACATAGAAAATGCCACTTACACAAAACTTGTACAGCACTGACCAAAACATTAGCAAAACACAAACTATACGATGGATGGAGAACAACGCACACCTCTGAGCATAACTATACCTTTTTATCAAGAGTACACAACATCTATATGCTTCTAGACACCTTTTTTGTAGACCAAACTGCATTGGCTCAGTTATACAAATGTGAGATTGGGGACATCACATGGTCTGACCATGCTCCTGTCTTTTTACATCTACACGATACTTTACAATTTAGGGGGAGAGGTCAGTGGAGGTTCAACAAATCCTTTCTGAGATGAGAAGTTTGGGTAGTATATCAGAAAATCTGGTGCGTTACTTTCGTATGAACACGTCAGGGGATACGTCTGGCTTTGCTGTGTGGTCGGCCCATAAAAAGTCCTTTTTATCCAACAAGCCCCAAAATTAAAACGGGAGAGACATGAGGCCCTTTTAGAATGCCATATAAACATAGAAGCTACGTCAAAACACAATAAACAAAACCCGGCCTCCGAACTGGCTGCACAACTGAAAACTCTTTACCAACAACTTACTGAATTGAATACCAATAGAATCCACTACCACATGATCAAACTTAAAGCCAAGGTGTACCATACTAGTGGTAAAGCAAATAAACAATTAGCAGCCAGACTTAGACACAAAACTGCTTCATCCCTAGTAGGGTGTGTAAGGGGGGAGGGAGGAGAGAATAGACTGGCGCCACAGGCGATAAGCAAGGAATTTGCCAACTATTATGGGAAACTTTCTAACTTAGCGGATAATGAGAACACGCACCAGCCAACACCCCTAGAGATTGCAAACTATTTTGAGGGAATTACTCTCCCCACTCTCTCGAGAGACCACAATTTCTTCCTATTTCAGCCTACCATACTCTCAGAGATCTTAGACGTCATTAACAACCTCCCTCTCAACAAATCCCGAGGGGCTGGTGGGCTATCCAATGCATATTACAAACACTTTGCAGACATTCTGATGCTCCCACTCCTTGAGGTGTATAATGTAGCACTCAGAACAGGCTCCCTACCACAGGATATGCTGTTAGCAACTATCGCCATGATCCCTAAACCTGACAAACGTCTCGATGATTGAAAAAACTATAGGCCCATCTCTCTATTAAATACCGATTCCAAAATATTAGCAATTAGGATTGGCCCACTTTTTTCCATCTCTGATACATTCTGATCAAACAGGATTTGTACAGGGGTGGCAACATGGACAATATCCGTAAGATGTTTAGCCGGGGTGGGATCCTGCTAGCACTGGACGCTGAGAAAGCTTTTGACTGCCTGGGCTAGGCTTTCTACAAGAAGTGCTGGGTAAATATGATTCTTCACCCCAGGTAATAAAGCAGATCTGTACTCTGACCCAATGGAACAGGTCCAACAGGGGAGTTTCCTGTCCCCTACATTCCCTGTCACCAATGGTACTAGACAGGGGTGTCCCCTTCCCCCCCCTCCTTTATGTGTTGGCATTTAAACCCCTGCTTCAAGCCTTTAGAACAGATTCTGTTATTAGAGGAGTTGACATACAGGGTAAAGAATTAGAAGGAGAGATGTGTTATCCTGGCTGGAGATTTAAAAATTAACTTTTATTAGAATTAAAGGATAAAAATATATTGTGGTGTACACGATATGTGATCAATGTTTTTATTACCTCAGAAAATACTGAACCTAAGGTGAATGATCTCTCTCACTCTTAGATAGAAAAAAGAAAACGAACAAAGAAAAGTTGTCTCATATAGTGCTCCCAAAATTGTATACAAGTGCTCACTAAACCAATAGCAAGACAAAATAAAAATAATAATAAGAATTATCCCAAACTAAAAATAAGAATACCAAAAAATAAAGTGAAAATGAGTAAAATGAAGGGGTTAAATGAAGAGATTAATTATACTCCCTTTATACTCCCTTTATACATCAATAATCCTAGGACTTAGCTTCATACTATTTAAAAATTCTTGGGGATTATCTATTCCCAACAAATATATGTAAAATACAATTCCCTTAAACCTTCACCAGACTCTCCCTTCCATTGATGTAAGTCTATCCACAATAAATGAAATCTCGATACTAATATAATAAATGTCTTTCTATTATCCTTTCATTTAGGACATCTCTAATACCCACTCATCACTACCTGTCCCACATCGATAGTGCACTCCAACAAACGTTCCCCTTTGAGTGGAAGACGGAGGCTATTAAATACCTAGGTCTCACAATCACTAAAAATACTGCCAACGTGTTTACCACCAACCATGTCAAAGTGTGGCCACACTGTGCACAACTTATGAGATAATGGAAATTACTTTTCCTGTCATGGATGGAATGTATCCTAGCTTTTAAAATGTCATCACTGCCTAGTCTTCAGTAATTGTCCTGCACTCTCCCCATACGGGTCCCAACTGTTTTTTAAGACTACCCATAAAGACCTATCGGACTTCATTTGGGCGTACCACAAACCACGGGTAGCTAAAAGTTTATTGAGAGCACCGACTAAAGTAGGTGGATTAGCAGTCCTGAATCTCCAGACTTATCACAATGCCTAGATATTGGCAACATCACTGCCTCACTTTGTAGACCAACCTCCCCCCAATGGGTAGAATTGGAAAAAAAGCTCATCAGCCACATAGGTTGACTAATCTTCTAAGGCTGCCCACATCTACCAGACATATAATAAAGGAGATCCCACCTGCAGTGGTGCTGTTCCTAGCAGATGCCAGCACACTCCTTAGACATATCGTAAGCCACGATATGTACTGGCACTCCTGTACATTATACCCACCTTTAATGCTAAACCCTGGCATGATTTTGATGTTACATGTGTTTACCACTTGTTTCGGTAGGATAGACTGCTCCCTGAGGTCAAATTTTGAGCTGCCCCCAATGTCACAATACGTATACTTACAATTGAGCTCCTATTTGCATAGACAGAACATGAACAATAGCCCCCTGAAACCCTCCACATGTAATTTAAAAACTTGGGAGCAAGTGTGCATTAAGAAAAAGTTGCCACCCTGGTGTAAACCACTATCTATGTGTTATCGACTCCTATTGCAGTAAGTTTCCTTTGCCGACTCAAACCTTGCCCTCCACTGGGAATAAGACTTGGGATGTAAGATAACACCCCAGAAATGGAAAACATAGTCAGCGCTACTCATGGGTTGGTTAAATTGTCGGCCCACTTGGAGCAACACCACAAGATGATGTATCGATGGTACATGGTACCATCTAAGCTACACAGGCTCTATACTACTACGTCCCCGATGTGTTGGTTGGAAGACCAATTTTGAACATGACAAGTTGAGATGGGAAGGGGTCTAGAGAGGGCATAATCCGCAAAGTAGCTGAGGTGACATGGTGCAGTATGGCAAAGTATGAGTCGCCCAGGGCAAACTAGTCTAGTGGGGCACTAGACCACAGTATGGTATTTGTGGCACTAGAGAGAAAAGGGTTACTTGTGCACACAGAAATGTTATTGGATTTTATTTGTATATATATATATATATATATATATATATATATATATACACTCTTTTATTTTAACTTATTGTTTAATAAAACTTTTTATACCTACCTCATTTGGACTCTGGAGTCTGCTGCAATTTTACCAGTTCCAAGTTTCTGTGGGCATACCTGATGCACTCTTATTATAGAAACATAGAAACATAGAATGTGACGGCAGATAAGAACCATTCGGCCCATCTAGTCTGCCCAGTTTTCTAAATACTTTCATTAGTCCCTGACCTTATCTTATAGTTAGGATAGCCTTATGCCTATCCCACGCATGCTTAAACTCCTTTACTGTGTTAACCTCTACCACTTCAGCTGGAAGGCTATTCCATGCATCCACTACCCTCTCAGTAAAGTAATACATCTCAAGGATAAGATGATGAGCGCTATAAGTTTAGAGGCAACTTTAAAAAGGCTCTACAAAGTGTGAGTTTGAAGATATACTCTTCTCACGTTATTTGTTATATACAGGTTACACTATGTGTGTTTTATCTATTTGTATATAGGTTTTGTACAATCAACCTGTAGTGTGTTTACCTGAGGAATTTTATGTGTAAGGTAATATCTTTTTTCTGTGTGCGCAAATAACCTTTTTCTTTCTATTTTATCACATTTGAGAGTGTAAACGGTGACATTACACTTGGGTCATTTTAGCTGCACCAGTCTGTAGTAAAGATTAGTGCCATTGTGTCCTTTTTTTTATTTTTTCTACATTTGTGGCACTAGCCTGTTGAGACAAGAATTTACATGTGCGGGCATGAAAGAGGATGTATTGCTCTTATCTTATTGTTGTATCTAGTTTTTAACCTTGCCTGAGAAAACTAATGTTATTAAACTAATGTACCAATGTTGTCTGACCAGTGTTAGCCTAACCTGTAAAAAAAAAGTGTATTACATTGTTGATGCTTATTCCTTCCCTCTCCCCCTCCCTTTTTTTGTACTCTTCCCTATCGAAAATCAATGAAATATGCAAATAGAAAAAAAAATCAAAAGATGTATGAAAATATACAAAAATGAGAGAAGTGACCATATAGTGTAAATCCACTTAACAGTGTGCAATAATTTGATAAGTGAGAGGGTGTCAACATGGATTAGAACCTCAGGGTGACAGGCTCAAATCACAACTGCATATGTGTCATGGTGACACTATACCTCTTCCCGATATTTCCTCAGGAAATGGAAAAAGACAAAGAGCAAAGAAGAACAATTGGTGTAGTATGTTTATACATTCAGGTGGTGAAAAGTGCTAATGCAAATTGTTGCTCCCCTTTTTCAGAGTCACTGAAACCTGGCTCTGAGTATAATCACTTGGGTGTCTTATAAAGGGGACACCACCTTTCTTGAGAATGGATTTGTTGTAGATTGTAGATCATAGGCGTGCGCAGTCTATTGCATTAGGGTGTGTATGTATGTATGTATGTATATATATATATATATATATATATATATATATACACATATACACACACACACACACTGCTGTGTGTGTGCTGTGTGAGGGTGCTGTTAGTGTGATGTGTATGTGAGGGTGCTGGTAGTGTACTATGTGAGTGAGGGTGTTTGTGTGTGCATGCTTGTGAGGGTGCTGTGAATGTACTGTGTGTCAGGGTGCTGTTTGTGTGTTTGTGTGCACTTGTGAGGGTGCTGTAAATGTACTGTGTGTGAGGGTGCTGTTTGCGTGTGAGGGTACTGGTAGTGTGCTGTGTGTGTGTTTGTTAGGGTCCTGTTTGTGTTTGTGAGGGTACTGTTAGTGTGTTGCGTGAGTGTGAGGGTGCTGTTTGTGTAATGTGTGTGAGGGTGCTGTGTGTTTGTGAGGGTGCTGTGTGTGTGTGCTGTATGTGTGTGCTGTATGTGTGTGGGTGCTGTGTATGTCTGTGGGTGCTGTATGTGTGTGGGTGCTGTGTGTTTGTGGGTGCTGTGTGTCTGTGGGTGCTGTATGCGTGTGGGTGCTGTATATGTGTAGGTGCTGTATGTGTGTAGGTGCTGTGTATGTGTGTAGGTGCTGTATGTGTGTAGGTGCTGTGTGTCTGTGGGTGCTGTATGTGTGTGGGTGCTGTACGTGTGTGGGTGCTGTATGTGTGTGGGTGCTGTATGTGTGTGGGTGCTGTGTATGTATGTGGGTGCTGTATGTGTGTGGGTGCTGTATGTGTGTGGGTGCTGTATGTGTGTGGGTGCTGTGTATGTATGTGGGTGCTGTATGTGTGTGGGTGCTGTATGTGTGTGGGTGCTGTATGTGTCTATGGGTGCTGTGTACGTATGTGTGTGGGTGCTGTATGTGTGTTGGTGCTGTGTATGTGTGTGTGTGGGTGATTGTGGGGGGTGGAGGTGGGGGTACATTACTTAATATCCCCCCTCCCTTCTTACTTTATGTAGGGAGGGGGATCCTTCCTTGCTGCCTTCCCTGGTGGTCCAGTGGAGGTGGGGGCAGATCAGTTAATATCCCCCCTCCCTTGTTACCTTATGCCTGGGAGGGGGGATCCTGCTGCTGCCATCCATCCCTGGTGGTCCAGTGGAGAGTGAACTCTAGCACCGCAGGGCTAGAGTTCACTCACGCGAGATCTGAGCGTTGCCGCAGCAACGCTCAGATCTCGCAAGAGGAACCCGGCGGAGCTGCTGGCAATAGCTCCCCGGGTCCTCTCCTGCCTTCCTCACTGCCTGTGGGTCGGTGGGGAGGGAGGCTGAGAGCAGAGCCGGCGCTCGGATAGCGCCGGCTCTGCATGGACCGACAGGGGGGATCCTGAGATCTCCCATGCCGGTCTCAATACATAGGCGTGCCGCGGGGATTAGGGTGTGCCCAGGCACACCCGGCACACCCCGTGCGCACGCCTATGTTGTAGATGGAGGGTTGTAGATGGAGCCAAAATAGGACTAAGTGTTATTTATTAATATGCACAAATAAAAATATGTTATAAAATATATAAACAAAAAAATTATATATTAAAATAGGTTAAAAGTGTCCAAAATCAAGGCTCCTCAGTCCAAAACGCGTTTCACCCAGATCACTGTGCTTTCTCAATCGGTTTATGCTTACTGTGTCTCCCAGCTGGTTTTAAATACCCTTGATTTGCATCCTCATTGGTCCATTTGGCTTGTTGTACTCCAATTGGCAACTCTGTGGGTAAGGAGAGTTCAGTGTGTCTGTCTTTTTCAATTACTTCCTCATTATCGGTGCAGAAGTGATACAGCGTCCCTAGCTACGCCCTCTACTGATTCCTAAAACACCATCTTGGTATAGGGTATAAACATCTCCTATTTAAACTGTAAATAACGCAACAAAATACTCTGTCGCATTACTTCTTCCCATCTCTAGCCTTCATTTTAGGTATTGCAACCATCAATGCATACCTATCTAGAGGATTGGTTCACTTATTAGTTCTACCTCCATTACTTTAAAAGGAACACTATCTTCCTGGTTTACATAGTCATAGTACACTCAGAAAGAATGTGAATAAAAAAATAGTACAAGGAAAAAATGGAAAATACAAATACAAAAATTAGTATGCATATTGTATAAATACTATGGAGTAGAAATACTGGCAATGTATCCAACAGTATAAAAGATAAGTATATTGGGGTACCTTGAGAGTATTGAATGATAAAGAATCCTAGGAAATTAATGAGTGATTGATAAAGGTAAAGAATTAAGGATTTTAAACAGAAAAGTTTTTTTTAAATATCACTCAACCAAATGTCCCTGTTTTTACAAAAACAGGGATAATCCCCCTTGGTGACTTATAGTTTCGGGTATTGGGTCTATCTCGAGCAGACTATCCCAATACATTGATAAATGTCTCCAACCAATAGTACAAAGGTGCCCCAGTCATTTTAAGGACACACTTAGTATTTTAAAGATGTTAGAAAATCAACAATGGGACAGCAATTTGTATCTAATTACGGCAGATGTTAGCTCCCCTTATATGATTATAACCCATGAAAGGGGATGCACAGCCACCATTTTTTGAATATTTTAAAGAATTTCCTCAAACCCAGATTGACCTTATCCTGGAAGGAATTCTTTGAATGCTCAATCATAACTATTTTTGGTTTGGGGAGGAATTTTATATTTAAGTCTGTGGGACGACGATTGGCACTAGGTTTGCCCCCAGCTATTCCAATTTGTTTATGTCCCATTGGGAAACACATTATATATGGAGCAATGACTGGGGGTTGAACCTGGTGCTATATTGCTGTTACATAGACAACATACTTTTTATTTGGAAGGGGAGGAAGCCTCCCTCCAGGAATATTTAGTATTTTTAAATTCAAATGACTGGGAAATTACACTAACTAGTAAATATAGCAAAACTTCCATCAATTGTTTAGATTTTAATATTTATGTAAAAAAAACTAGAACTTATTTTTAAAAAAGTAGACTTCAAAAGCTGCATTGAGAAGAGCAGCTGCCACTTTTCTCCATGGCTTTTGAATGCACCAAAAGCCCAACTTATAATAATCAAGAGAAATTGCATGAAAAATTGCATATTTAAAATACAGGGAAACAAGATTTTTAGCAATTTTAGAGAGAAAGTATATCAGGAAGCCTTATTAATAAGATCATATAATGAAGTCATTGATAAAAAGAGAGCACGTCTTTTGGAATACAAGCAAAAAGAGAATCTATTAATTATTTGTGATTTTAACTGCAAAACCAATGTTTTTAAAAAGATTGTACAAAAATATTAGTCCATTTAACCCCTTAAGGACACATGACATGTGTGACATGTCATGATTCCCTTTTATTCCAGAAGTTTGGTCCTTAAGGGGTTAAAGGAAAATATAAAGTTTTAAATAAAATTCACCCTGAAAGACTGAAAATTTTATACAGAGGAATACTAAATTTGAGTTAGAACTTGGTATGGAACCATATTAGGCCCACAGAAAGAAAACAAAGTATGTTTAATGAACCTATTGGTTTTTAAAAAGAGTTTACAAATCCTCAGAGAGAGAGAGAAAAATACAGTATTAAAGATTTGATTACTTGAAGACAGTAATCTATTTAATAACTTGCACATGTGGATTAGGATATGTATGCAGAACCTCCAGAATTCTTCAAACCCGAATACAGGAACATGTTCAGAATATAAAAAATGGTTTTGAGAAGCATAGTCTCTACCTACATTTTAAACAAAAACATAACCAAGATCCCACTAACCTCTTGTTTCTGGGTATTCAACTAATTAGGACAAATTGGAGGGGGAAGGATTTAATTAAAAAGATGCAAGATGAAATGGATTTTTAACTTGCAAACAGTATTACCATTTGGTCTCATTAACGACAGGAAATATGCAATTTTTTGTAAATTGGAACATTTAAAAAAAAATGTTATATATATATATATATATATATATATATATGAGTGATGTAACCTGAACATCTTAACCTGCTCAGCCCAGACAGTCCCCCCTCTCCAATTTAGGACCCAGAGTGGCCATGTGATAGCTCTAAAAGAGCGGTCACATAGCCGTCAAAGGTGTCCACAGTGCTGCCAGCAGGGGGACTGCTTGAAATGACAGGAAGTCCCCCTGCTGGTGAAAAAGGTTAAGAAAAAGTTTGAAAAAAAGTGGGAACATTTTTTAAATATAGTTAATAAATTATATATATATATATATATATATATATATATATATATATATATATATATATATAATGTATAAATACATCTTATATATAATGTCATGTATGTGTAAAAAGTGTATTTTCTTATTATTATATACATATATTAATATAAGAATACACTTAGAGTAAAATTACACACATATATATATAATATATATAATAACTATATATACTGTGTAAATATATATTATAAAAAATAATTTAATTTTTTTTTAAAAAAATGTATACATTTAAAAATCAAATAACTGTAAAAATATTTTTTTTACATTATATATATATATATGTAATTTTATTCTAACTGTATTTTGATATTAATATATATATTATATATATCAAAATACACTTAGAATTAAATTATATATATATATATATATATATATATATATATATATATATATATGTATATCCCTTTAACGACCATGGACGGACTACGTACATCCGACAAAAAAAAACAGTTGTTAAAGACCGCGGACATACCTAGTATGACCACGCACATAGGAGCCATGGACTTAATTGGACCGGCGATCTGCGGTGATCACGGTCGGGGGGGGGACAACGACTGCCAGAGACCCCAGCAGTCCCCCTGCAGCAGTTCTGGCCACACTGGCCCTCCAGGGCCTTGTGATCATCATGATCACATTGCCACAATAGGAGCCTAGGAGCTGCCAGCATAAAAAGCATTTTATAATATATTATACATATATAACGCATATATTTGATTTCATTATAAGTGTGATACATATATGAGATATATACATATTATTTAATTATAGTATATTATACATATATAGGAAAAACATTATAAAAAACTAATAAAAACACTAACTTTGGCCAGCGTTTGTGACTAAGTGGCTACTACAAAAGACTGGAAATATCCAGTTTGAAATACCCTGGGTTACCTACATTTGAAAATGGTATGTCATGATGGGGTTATTTCACATTGCTGGGCTACCATATGGTCTCAAAAGGCAACACAGGCTCAGCAAACCAATCTGGCAAACTGAATTGGGCAAACCCTATATTGACCCTGTACCTTTACAAAACACTGTAAAACTTGTACATGGGGGTACTGTTATACTCGGGAGACTTCGCTGAACTCAAATATGAGTGTTTAAAACAGTAAAGCCTATCACAATGATGAAATCACCAGGAAAAGTGCAGTTTTAGTGTAAAAAAAAATGCAAAAAACAAATATGAACGCTAACTTTGGCAAGCGTTTGTGGCTAATTGGCTACTACAAAAGACTGGACATACCCTATTTTTAAATACTGTGGTTAAAAAGAATTAAACAAAATAAGTCAAAATATTACTAATTCTAAATCGAATATGATAAAAGAAAAATCTCTATGTTTGAAAAATCTAGCAGACCGAGATGACCTCATCATAAAGGAAGCAGATAAAGGGGATGGGAGGGGCTTTATTATAACTACAGAGTTCTATATGGCAGAGGCACACAATATTCTCAAAGAAATAAACACATACGCAGAGTTAGATTATAATCCAACAGAAATATTTAATGAGGAATTACAGACCATTTTAAAAAAAAAGCTTTTTTTAGAAGGTATTATTACACCTAAAAATTACCAATTTTTATATAACACATACCTGGTTATTCTCATTTTTTTATTTTTTGCCTAAAATATATAAATCGCTCACCTCCCCTCCTGGACGTCCTATCATCAGCGGAATCAATTCTATCACATCAGGTCTATCAGCATTCATAGATTCACTCCTACAAACCTATGCACATGCTCATATATTAAGGACACAAATGCCATCTTACAAGAACTTGAATATATAGAGTGGGGGAGCAATGCAGTTGGGCCACCTTGGATGTTACCTTCCTCTATACTATCATTAAACATTCTGGTTATAGAGGCAGTGGGATACTATCTGCAAAATGATACAGATATTCCAAATCACTTGGAGATTTTATTTTACAGGTCATTACTTTTATTTTAGAACACAATTATTTTATGTTTGATAAGAAGATTTTCTTACAACTCACAGGGAGCGCCATGGGGACCAGGTTTGCCCCCAGCTATGCCAATATCTTTATGATAAGGTGGGAGGCGTTGACAGTGTGGCCTTGGCATGGCTAGGGGAGAGATCTGGTCCTCTGGTGAGGTTATATAGACAAAATACTTATTATTTAGCGTGGCATGGAATTTTTTTTCAATTTTGTTGATTTTTTTTAACCATAATTCATATAATATTAAATTTACATCTTAATGGAATAGAGGAAATATAGATTTTTTATTTTAGAAGAGACCCTCTCAAATAGTGGAGCAGATATAATTTCTATTTTCTTTTTTGATATTTTATTAAAACAGATGGAAATAACTTTGTACATAGACAGAGCTGCCATCATGACCCTTAGCTCTAAGGAATTGCTAAAAGTCAATTCACTAGCGTTCGTTGAAATTTTTTCAGATTAGATGAATTTCCAGACACAAGCTACTGTGGTCAAAAACAAATGAATTTCAAAAGGATATGATAAAAACCATTTAGAGAAGGAACTAAAAAAAAGTTTCAAGAATTAGTAGAAGTCACTTACTGGATGATAAACCTAAAGAAAAGGATCATATAGATAAAGAAATTAGGAAGAAATATGATCATGCCTTTATCAGCCTTTTCTCCTTTTTTAATTTTTTTCACTTTTTAAAATTTTTTTTCTTATTATTTGGTTTATTTAGTTTTTTGCTCCTTTTCAACAGGACAGCAATCAAGTGGTGGATCCACCTGAATATTTATGAACTTTCATCTTCATGTATATGGTGTTCATAAAGAGTCTGGGATGTATATGTTATGAAATTTTGTTACGTGTATCATAGATGAATTCATAGAGAGACAATCAATTTGCATATTTGGTAACAGTGGTCTTTTTTCTATTTTCATGAATTTGGTGTATTTAGTGTATAATAAAGGAATTTTTGCATATTTACAAAGTGATTCTTTTTTCTTATGCATATTTTTATGCATGTGAGTGCGGTATTAACTGATCTATTTTTTGTATTAGAAAAACGTACACCAACCATACAGTTCTGGTCCACTTTAACACTTGTCCCCTTTTCTATTGGCAAAATATGGCATGTTTTGGTATAGAACATATAAGACCCCACTGGATAGGTGGTTGTAACGGAACCTTCCGTTAATGGATGTTTCCTAGCTCGCGCTGAGGACCACAAGCACCGCACCAGACACCACAACCACCGCAGACTCCGCAACCGCCATAGCTTGACTGGAGTCTTGCTGTCTTCCTTCCACCTTTGATCAGCTTCTGTCCTCCAGGACCGTGTGGGAAAGACCTATTCCTTCCACCCTGTATGAACCTCCAGCATCCAGGACTGTGTGGGGAAGACCTCTCCTCCAAGGAGAGTGCATCAGGAACAAGCTCTTAAAAGAGCTAAGTGATTCAAGCTCAGGGGAGTATGCAGAGGATATCAATTCCCAGTGTGATTATAACAGCTCCCTCCAATAACGAGACAAGGCTACATTTTGAGGGATCAAGAAGAACTGTCTAAAACTTTAATTACTTGGGACTAGCCCATATGGTCATAACATTAACATTGCTGTGAAAACTAAATAAAATTACAAACAGTCAAATCATAGCAGACAACATACAGTGACTTATTATAACACAATTACATATTTATAAATGGGTGGGGAAGACCATAATTAACACAAAATGTTTCTCCTGCATGCAGAATTAGTGATATGCAAATCTACCCGAATATGCAAATTACCAGTCTTGCTATTCAGGTAGTGCATATTACTGTTGCTACCAACAGAGGGCACTAAACTAAGCTCCATAGCCAAATCCACCTAGTTGGTAGCAATCCTCAGCAGTACAGGAGAGCAGGCAATACATTTCACAATACACACACACACACTATAAACAATTACATTACACACACCCTGCGCCTATAATGGGTACAGGGTGACTAAAACATAAGAGAAATAAAGCAACCTACATAAATAGTCTGTCTGAAGGTAGAATAGGGGCTTTAAAGCCAAACACATCAAAGAGTCATAGTTACAGGGGAGGAGGCTGGCAAGCAAGCCTCTCCAGGACCAAGTGGCGAAGGGCACTTCGTCACAGTGGTAACAGGGACGAGAGGTTAGCACAGCGAGAGACCTTCTGGATACACCACTTGGGCACTTAGGAACCCGGAGGTCTCAACGCTGAAAGAGACATTATTTGTTTTCTGTAATGCAATTGGAATTACGGTCACCTATCATATGGACCCATCATAGAAGTCATATTATATAATAGGAGTCAAATTGAATATATATTTTTTATTCTTATTTGTATTTTTATCAATTTGGATTATTTAGTTAAAATTCAATTAATCTTTTATTATTATTTTTTTAATATTTGCAATGAGTCCTTATGTGTAGATATAGTATTCCCATGCTCAATATTATATTATGTATGAATTTAAATAATGGGAATTGAGAGGTCTGTTAATTCCCCACTTGGAAGTAATTTGCATACAACATTTATTGATCATTTTTTTAGCTCTAAAATAACAACATATACCAGTGTGGTCCCCTTATATGAATTTAAGATCTTAGATATACATAGAAAACTTTATAGTGCATATAACTCTTCTTTATGTGGGGATAAATCCTAACAAGTTCTAATAGGCTTTTCACTTCCCCTACTGCTGTTAATAAAACATGATGCATTGCTATTTTGCTGTGTTCTCATATACTTTTAAGCCCTTTTGACGCACGCATCATCCGAAGATACCTGTCCAAATTGGCACACCGGAAATGACGTTCCAATATGGGCAAAAACCGGAAGTGACGTCAATAAAACCCCGAAATTGAATTATACACAGCTGGAACAAGTCAACAACGCCCATAGGAGCACCAATGAGAAGACAAGCCACTCATACAAAGGAGAGACTCAGGGGGGAGGGATTATACTGCTCGCTTTGATCAGATTTTGATTGTATTGCTGCTGTCATTCCAAATTTTAATGACAGGAGGTCCCTGAAGAAGTCCTCAAAGGACAAAACGTGTAGGACCTGGTATAACATCTTTTATGTTTTTATATTCACTTTTTATAATAAAGCAGAATTTTATTCATCTACCCTGAGTCTGATTTCATCATCTCAAAAAGCAGGAGGATTGGATTTAACCCCAATTTCCATCAAGGGAGACACCCTTGGGCGATATATTTTCATCTATCTTGTGAGTGTTACTCATTATAGTGCATTTATATTTATTTTACAGTGTTACATTATCATTTGTTTTTATGTTGTAGATCTACAGCAGTATCCTCTATTGTTTGTATTTAAATACCGTGGGTTGTCTACTTTTACAAATGGTATGCCATGATGGGGTTAATTTTCATTTATGGGCTGCTGTACGGTCTCAGAGGCAACATAGGCCCAGCAAACCAATCTCGCAAATTTCAATGTGCAAACATGGAAAAGGGGAAAGCACTACATTTGACCTCTGTAAGTTTGCAAAAACAGATAAAACCTGTACATTGGGGGCACTATTGAACTCGGGAGATGTTTCTGAACACATATTGGGGTGTTCTTTGCCAGTAACACATAACAGGAACTGAGAATCCATGCCTAAAGTACAATGTGAGAGAAAAATAACACAAAAAAATGACTACCCAAACATGAAAAAGACTGGTGATAAAATTAGTGCATAAATATTGGCAAATGTAAATAAAACATTATGAATGTGGCTCTTTACAAGAAGGAACCTACCCTAAGGATCTGTAATCATGCTATCCTAGTGCTGGAAGACTGTTGTGTTAGAGAATCTAATAGCCATCCCTCTAGAATTGCTCTCCTTGTAGTTACTAAAGAAGGCTTAATAAAAGTGCTAGACCTAAAAAATGATGCTTCCCTTTACTGAATGTAGCTGTCCTGGAGGAAGCACACATTAGCTCTAGTTCTGGCAAATTATTTTACAACGATTGTATGCTTTTCAGTAAACTTTAGCCCCTGAGCGTTAATTGACATGACATTAACCTGTGCCATAACTATACGCTGGAATGTTAATAATCATAGTTTGCCTAGGAATAGTGTGCCCCACAGAACAAAAAAAAAAAAACTATGTACAGGTATAAACAAAAAAAATCAGTATCCTGTTACAGGAGATAGTGTGAATCCCTATAAGGAACATAACAGTCCCTGGGAAACAAACAAATGCACTTATCTGGGGGGTGAGAATGTCACTGCAAGACATATAATCAAGTAAATGCATGAAAAGCATATCTACATTATATAATAGGACAGTAGAATGCATAATGAGTTTAACATACTCAAGAAACAAAAGGTAGTAGCATGAGCAAATTCTAGTAAACCCAATATTACAACAGGCATTAAAAGACTCATCTGAAAAGTTAATAAATACATAAAGAATGTTAGTAGTAATCGGCACTAGATCAGAGACAATAGGAACAAATTCAAACTGTTGACAAAACTGTCCTGCGTTGATTTAGGTAAAGGGACAAATCAAAGTCAAAGTTTTACATTTTATATTTTTGCTGTGCTTGTTTGTAACTACATTTTTTAGTATTACTTTTTTTTTTAACCTGGTCATTAGCTACTTCGGAGCAGTCACCCGCCCAAGAATCCCTAGGTGGGGATTGTACCACTTACGCTATTACAGTGAGCAGTATATCCCTGCTCACTGAAATGTGAGTACTTTACGTTTCTATATTTAGCTGCTTTGTTAAAACCTCAGTGAGCACTATATTTGTTTTTATTTCTTCCAAATAACAAGGACCTTCGTTTGGCTATCATCACTCATATCCTACCAGTGAGGGATTGACGCCTCTGAATGCCAGTTATATCTGAGCTAGTTTTAGCTCTCCAATAGGTGAGTGTAAATACCATATTGCTGTGAATCTTTCCTCTTCTGGTCATTTGCCATCTGCACTATTGGAGTTTCTTTTTTATGTTCACATATTCCAACCTGCACCGAGAAAACTCAACTAGTTCAAGTCCAAGAATCCACTCAGATCCATACCAAACTCAAGCACCCGCAAGACTATTTGGTCCTCCTCCTATCCATTCTTTATCTGGACTTTTGTATTATAGATTTCCTTGCTCTGTTCAATATATGTAAGTACATTTTTGCAGTCTATATTACGTTTAGTTAACTGTGATGCAACCTATTTTTCCTTTTTTTGCTTTACAGTCTATAATACAACACATTTTTAGTAAGTATAAGTTTTGCATTCAGGAGTGGTACATACAGGCTGAGAGACATTTTAGCAGATAAGCATGAGAGTGAAAGTGTAGCTAACAAATGTCATAAGAGAGACACTGAACTTTTTATGATACGGAACATGCTTGGCACATAGCAAATATCTGACAGCAGAACTATGCTAATGGGTAGACCTATAATTAATATTACAATAACATCATGAATAGTAAGTCAGTAGTTAGCTATGACTAAAGAAACCAATATAAGAGGGAGGCTGGTTTCAGGCCAACATGAGTTGGAGTCAGAGTATAGAGATGCACACAATAGGTGCTGTGACTATGTAAAATCCATCCCCTGGGCCCCCCAGGTGAGCTAGGTATGAGTCCCTCATTGAGAACAGAAAAAGAAAGTAAAAATGGAGCGCAGGAGGAGGTAAACTAACAATTATTATGCTTTGCGCACGGTGTAGGTATCTTGGGTGCATTGCTGAGACAACATACGGAAGATGGTGGTTCCTGTGCTCAGTCTCACGGTCAGCCAATGCCCTGCTGGGTTTCTCCACAGTACAACCAGGAGAGTCTCAATGCGGAGGGACCTGCGGGTATATTGTGGGAATAATGCAGGCATATTGAGGCTTGCAGGGTCTATCCGGGTGGTCGCGAAACCCACGGTGAGCCGTGAAGCAGGTTCTTCGAACTAGCCAGATCTGGATGTGCCAGGTTTCTTGGTGCAGGGTTAGCTGCAATTTTCCATGGTTGTGGACTGGATTTAGGTGGAGTTGAAGTTTTCTTGCTGTGGAGCTTAGCCATTGGCAGGTTTCGGCTTATGGGTTTGCAAGCCTGTGGGAGACGTTGTTGTCTTCGGCGCCATGGTCCTCTCTGTTCAAGGGAGTGCTCGCCCGTGAAGGGAGTGTGTCGGCAACACCATGGGTGAGTGCACCTCATGTTTGTGGTGTTTAGCCTGCTGCTCCCTAAGTGCCAATTTTCTCCAGAAGGCACTGAATAGGTCGTCCAACCTAGTCAGCAAGTCAGGCTGCTCTGCGTTGTGCTTGGGAACACACGTGGCTTCCGCCATTTTGCTTGACACCACTTTTACATTCCGCTCATGCAGCCCCATTGTGTGAGTTCATTACAGGTAGGTTGCCTCTCAGGAGCAAACCGGGATAACCCCCACTGGTACTGGTAGAATGTTGGTGGACCCACACCTTCGTGGTAGGGACGAGGAGAGCGGCCGTCTCTCCTCAGCTCCGTCACCTGCAGGCCGCGTTGAACCACCTCAGGCCCCCAATCACCAAAATCACTTAGGTAAAGTATCAGGCTGTTCACCAGGGTACTCCGAGCTTAGGGAATTCCCTCTCTATTATGGTGAGTATTCTCAGGTAATCAGCTTTTAAAGCAAGAACCCAGCTAACATGCGACTGTTCTGCTTGCTTGTTAGGCCCTGCCCCCCCATTTGTAATTTATGCTTCTCTTGCAGAGTTTGCCTGTGAGGGGTATAAGTGCTTTTCACTCTTGCTTTAGGTAAAGGGACATATCAAAGTCTCAATAATTTCATGTACAGGAGTGATTCTTAGCTGCTGTGGCTAATGCATCTGGGTATTTTGTGGTAGCTTATTTTCTCTTCCTAGGTACGGAAAACTTTCACATGATCCTTTGAAATTGATAAAAGGTCTGCAGTGCCCTCAAAGAGCTGGGACATCTAGGTGGGTGGAAATGGACTGCACTATGTTATGGTAGGAAACAAGCAGGGCAAATGGGTACCCCATTCGTACTTTATTTTTTGTAGAGTTTGTTGTGAGGGGTTTAAGTGGTTTTCAATTCTGAAGGGTAGTCCATGACAAGTCCAGGAAGATTTGGGCATTTATTGAGGTAAGAGCTGATGTGGCTGCTGCTAGTATAGGCTTCATGACTGAGAAATAATGAAGGTGACACATGATATCGTGTGATGCTGCTTTGGGGGATTTATTACATTTCAGAGCCCTGTGAATTCTACCAAAGTGTATTGGGTGGTCAATACTTATAAGTATTGTGTTAAAAAAGCTCTGCCTGCAAATCTTTCCCCGCCCTCTCTGGAAATCATCTAATCCTGGGGTTTCTTCCTCCTACCTTGGTAGTCTACTGTGTTAACTAGGCTATGAAGTGAGCCATCTAGGATTAAAGTCCTGATAATTGACCTGTGACCTTGAAAGTCCAAGACACTGCCTCCAAAATGGAACTCCAGCTTAGACAACATACATGCCTGCCATGTCTTCTTTTGAAGACAGCCTCTTCAGTACATTTCAAATGCCTGATTTTAAGACCATGGCGGAGCAGTTCGAAGGTGTGGGGCTGCCCGGCCTAATGTTCTCCAAGCAGGCTGCCACCACCATATTGGCCTCTGCACGCTTGATGTTTAGGTCACTGGCACTGTAGTGTTTGAAATATTTGGACAGTGTTTATGATTTCTGTTTGTATGGGTTCCCTTGCCTCAGACTCCCTTTTTTTGTTCTATGTCGCGGAATAATGGTCCTGAGCTTGCTTAATTATCTGCCTTGGTCGAGGAGCTCCACTAATTTGTTGCTATCTGCTACCATTGTGTGACCATGTCCAAAGAATCTGAATATTTTGGTTCTGTGAATATAGTCTGCCAAATGTAGTTTACAGTTTAAAAAATAAAAAAGAATGTGCATGATTTAGCTGTGAATATAACAGAGAATGAGATTGAGAGACTGATCAGGATCAGTTATTTTTTGCCTGAAACAAATTCCATTTTAAGTTCTATACAATTTGGGGTTTAGTGAATAGCCCTAAATGAGGTCCCAGGTTAAATATTTAGGGGAATACTGTAGATGTCAGGATTATTTCTCCTAGATCTTTCCTCTAAATCCATGATATTTTTAGAAGAATATATATATTTCATTGTACATGGGAGAATTTTAATCTGTTTTGAGTGTGTAGTAACGCTGAGCTCTACTTTGTTGCCTGGTCTCCCAAATTAATTTTATCCTTAGCACATTTTACTGACAATTGTAGATTGCTGAGCATGTGGTTGATTTACTCCACAATGAAAATATGCCAAAGGAAACAATGATTTGCAATGAAATATTGTCGCCTTCAGGTTTCAGGTTTCAGACACGCATTAATCAGGCACCAACTCGAAACCTGATCCCGAAACATGACACTATCAACAGGAGCTAATGTAAATGTCAATTTATTCCTTTTTTTTTTTTTTTTTTTTTTGTAGAAGCAATGCTAACATGTGAAACAAAGCAAGCAGCCAATACTACATTGGCTGATCCATAGAGCAGACTGCAATATATTTTATTGTTCCATTGTGTAGTTGATCTTCCTAATCATGTAGCTATTTTCCAGCTTACCATCTTGTAGCTTGGCCTATCTCACTAGATACAGGCTTGTTTTTTGTTTTGTATACTGTTAACTGTCCATGAGCAACACTGTGTCCTAGCCTTCACAGCTACGCATATTAGCTGTTGAGCAAATCTATCAACCCACATACCCACGATTCATTGTTGTGATGATGATGACGATGACGATGTTTTTGAGTAACTATGATGGCCTTTAAACATTTCTTTATGAGACCTCATTCTATGTACTCTGTCCTCTCTTTAATTAAACTCTCTTAAAAAATAAACCTATTACCGGCGTGGCCTGGCAGCTCATGGAGTCGGACGTGTGAGCTGTTAGCTCCTCCGAGGGTATAACGGAACGCAGCGAATAGCAGAAAATCCACTGACCTACCCGTGGGAAAAACACCCCTGGGGTTATCCCGAAACCACCATGTCTCACCGGGTGCAAAAAAAATTGAAAACGAAGCAGACAGAACTGCAGATCTCCTCCTTAACGCCGCCTCGAAATCGCTCACAAAATGGCGCCGAAGGCCCCATATCCCCTGCAGCAAGCTCTGATAGAAGCGATATCACGTCCTTCTCAAATTTAAACATGGCTCCTGCTTCAGAAGACGCCATGCAAAGGATGTTACTCAATTTACAAACCACTTTGCAAACTGAATTTGCCAAACTGGCAAAAGATGTACGAGCAGACATAAAAGAAATCGGAGAGCGCACTGCTGCGCTGGAAGATAAGGCCGAAGAAATCATTGAGGCCCACAACAACTTAACAGAGGTATTTGACTCACTAGACTCCCGACTGCACGCGCTAGCTGCTAAGGTGGCGGACCATGAGGACCGCGATAGACGGAATAATATCCGTCTCAGGGGTATAGCAAAGGAAATTAAACCCTCAGAATTGCACGACTACGCTGTGGGTCTGTTTAAAGCCTTATGTCCAGGCCTCACTGAGACTGATCTCCGCCTTGACCGCATACACCGTTTGCCGAGGCCTAGATTCCTAGACGCAGCCACCCCAAGAGATGTACTCACACAAGTTCATTATTTCACTTCAAAAGAAACCATTATGCGAGCAGCACGCAATGCAAATAACATACCACCCGAATATGATGGAGTCAAGCTATTCATTGACTTATCTGCAGCAACTTTAGCAAAGCGTAAAGAATTGAGACCACTGACGCAAGCTCTACAAAATGCTGATATTTTATATAAATGGGGCTACCCGACACGCATAATTGTGAAAAAAAATGGAACGGAGCACCACATAAATAATTTGAACGACGGGATCAAGCTTCTCTCGGACTGGAATATACAAGTTCACCAACAAGGCGCGACAGAGGGAACGAGATACCCCGCAAAGTCACCTAGGAAGCTCATGAAGGACTGGGTCACCGCAGCAAAAGACAAAAACTGATATCGAACTCCTAGCTATTTAGAGACTTTTTGATCACCCTACAATGTTCCATCTACAGGACAAGTGAGATTAGTTATTTTACATGGTATGACTTTATATGATGTTATTATCACAGGGCTAATGCGGGCCTAGCGTTTTATTAAGGTCGATACCCAATGTAGCTTACTTACTTATTGTCTGGTAGATATCCTCCCCTAAAAGTTAATGGTTATTATGAGACCTCAATTTTTGTGTGTACCCATACAGCCTCCCCAAGAAACGTTTCCTTTTTTGCCTAGACACGGGTAGCCTAGTGTCTACCACCTCAGTTACCCTCCCCCCATGGTTTTGGCTTCATGGAGCCACCACAAATCTGGTTATTGTCAGATACTCGCTATCTGACCGACACCCTGTACATAGTTCCCCTCTGGTTTCCCCCCCATCCCCTACCCTCTTGTGTACCAACTTACCCCCAAACCCTTCTGTTTCACATAATTGAACATTCCAACCTGACTTTCACTCCCGATAGGTGGCATATAAGGGATGACTCCCTCCACCACGGTTCTGAACATGCCGCAGGGACAAAAAGCATCACAGAAATGCAATCACACCCAATGCTATGCCATGGCCTTGACTATTATATCACTTAACGCAAAAGGGTTAAATTCCCCGCATAAGCGAAGGCTAGCCCTTGGCGAAGCCAAAAAAATGAAAGCCACAGTGGCCTTCTTTCAAGAAACCCACTTTTTAAAATCCAAGTTGCCCAAATTCACATCCAAGCAATTCCCTATAGGCTATCACTCTGGGTACAGTAAGAAGAAAAAAATCGGAGATAGAGAAGGACGTTTCCTCATAGTACAATGCATACTTAATAACGAACCATACACCCTCATTAACATATACGGACCACACGAGAAAAAGCAACATATTTAGATAAAATTCTAAACCTAGCCAAGTTACATACTCTTGGCAATGTAGTGATAGGAGGTGACACCAACTTTATTTTAGATGACCAACTGGACACATCCTCCTCCTCAAGTATATCACAGGCCACAACCAAAGAACGTGCAAACACTACAAAAGCTATCCAACAATGCCTCCCCAACACTTGTTTTTTAGATGCCTGGAGGATACTACACCCCTCAGAGAAAGATTTCACTTTTCACTCCCATGCACACAACTCCTACTCCCGTATAGACAGATTTTTGATTCACTCATCCTTGGTGCCCAAAATCCAATCTGCCAAAATAGGTTTAATAACATGGTCAGACCATGCACCTATCTCTTTAACACTAACTACACAGTACCCCACCAAAGGCAGGGGTTCATGGAGATTGAATGAATCTCTGTTACATGACCCTGACTTTACCACGCAAATAAAGACCGAACTCGCAGACTATTTTCAGAGGAACACTGTAGAACACACCTCTGCAGCCACGATATGGCAAGCCCATAAGGCTGTCATTAGGGGAATATTCATTAAACAAGCTAGTTTCGCTAAAAAGTCGAGACTTCACACTTATAACAACCTAATCCAACAGATAATCACACATACTCACACGAACAAGCTTCACCCAACGGCACACAACTCTGCACAACTGTCCGAAGCACAAGCACAACTAAGAGAAATGGAACTAGACAAAACGAATCATATACTGCACAATTACAACTACAAATTCTTTGCCCAAGGGAACAAAGCCGGTTCCCTCTTAGCTTCCAAGCTCAAAGCACGTATGGCCAATTCGCGGGTAGCATATATTGTCTCCTCCGAAAAAAAGAAACTAATGCACCCTCAAGACATAGTGGAAGAGTTTGCGAAATATTACGGCTCGCTATATAATCTAAAAAACGATCCCGCCACACACACTCCATCTGCAGAACATATTGCTCAATTCTTAGATAAGGTCAATTTACCCACCCTAACGCAGGAAGAAATAGTTATGATAACACAACCATTCACGGAAGAAGAGGTAGCACAAACAATACGTAGATTGCCCAAACATAAATCACCAGGACCAGACGGTTTCACAAACCTGTATTATCAGACATTTTCAGACATACTGACCCCCCACCTCACATCTCTACTCAACCAATGCTTCTGCAACGGCACGCTACCTACAGACATGTTGCAGGCCCACATTTCCACTCTGCCTAAACCTGGCAAGCCACCCACGCACTGTCAGAACTTTCGCCCGATATCCCTTCTGAATTGTGACACTAAATTATATGCCAAGATCTTAGCGGATAGACTTAAAAACATCATCGCCCGAATTGTTCACAACGATCAGTCAGGCTTTGTCTCCAAAAGGCAAGGTTCGGACAACACAAGAAAGATATTGGACATATTATCACTAATGGAAAAACGGGACAGGCCTTCTCCTGGCGTTAGACGCGGAAAAGGCCTTTGATAGGCTGCACTGGGGGTACATGGAACGGGTACTCATCAAATTTGGCTTCCCAGCCCCATACATTACTGGCATAATGGCCCTATACACACAACCTACAGCCAAGGTCACAAATGCAGGTTTTGTCTCTAGCCCGTTCCCTATCACAAATGGGACGCGTCAAGGCTGTCCACTCTCACCCCTACTTTTCGTTCTTTCTCTCGAGCCCCTAGCGTATATGATTAGGACTCTCCCGGATATAACAGGAATTAAAACTGAATCCTCCGACTACAAACTTTCAATGTTTGCGGATGATATCCTGGTCACCTTATCCCAACCTGAACGGTCCCTACCTGCTCTTATCGAAACACTGGGAGAATATAGCAAAGTGTCATACTACAAATTGAATCAATCAAAAACACAAGCCCTGCCGATCCGTCTACCCTCTTCCGTAGTAGCTAAATTGAAAACTGTATTCTCCTTCGATTGGAGACAATCACACCTCACCTATTTAGGCGTAAAGATAGCAGCCACACATAGGAAAATCTCTACACTCAATCTTGCCCCTTTGCCACAAATGTGTAAACAAATCCTGCACAAGTGGAAAGATGTCATGTTGTCATGGCTCGGCAAGATCAATACTGTTAAGATGATGGTACTCCCAAAAATACTGTATATCTTCCGTATGTTACCACTACCTTTCTCCACCACCTTATGCAAACATATACAGAAATTATTAACATCCTTTATATGGAACGCCAAAAAACCGAGATTTCCCGTAACATTGCTATATACTCCAACCAGAAAGGGAGGCTTGGGGTTCCCCAATATACTACAGTACCACAGAGCAGCAATACTAGAAAATGTGGTTAAATTACACGCCCCACCAGGGACATTACAATGGGTAGACATTGAGAACAAGCACGGCCCTAAAGGGTCGGTGGTAGAATCCATATGGACGCCGAAACACCTGAGAGGTGTTCAGCACACACTCCTACCGTTGACTCGTTATGCTATTCAAATATGGGACACTCTCCACCATTCACGAAGACCTGACAAACTGTTCTCTCCATGGGCACCTATCACCGCTTTACAGTCGATTTCTCCATGGTTATCCCTAAGCGGGTGGAAAGAGAGTGGAGTTAGGCGCATCAGAGACATATGTCACCAAGGGAAGATTATGCCTTTCCCGGAATTACAAAAATCATTTAAGTTACCACCTTCGCATATATTTCCCTACCTCCAACTTAAAAGCATCATTATAGACAAAGTGACACCACCCACAAACACAGGGCAAGACATTGACACCGACAGATATAAGTTGTATGATAGATGCCATTCTGCACCGACCAGACAAAAAACCCTATCTTTATGTTATGCAGTGTTAGAAGCGGGTACATCCTCACACAGCTTTTCGTATAAGGCCCAATGGGAAAAAGAGAGCAAGTTAGCACTTTCGGATGAACAGTGGTTCGAATCACTGACGGCTCTGAAAGGGTTGTCCACTTGCTATTCACATATAGAGGCACACAAAAAATTTATATATAGATGGTACTATACACCTGATAAACTACACAAGATATATCCACTCACATCGAGCAATTGTTGGAGATGTGGGATGAGTGCAGGTACAATGACTCATATATGGTGGGAATGCCACCTCATAAAGCCGCTATGGGAATACACTCACAGATTATGGGTCAGCATGGGTATAACAAACCTGGCCTTATCGCTCCGATTGGGCCTCATGCTCCTAATACCCACCCCCATAAACCAACTGGACAAACATCTGGTGATTATAATGATACTGGCGACACGTAATCTTATAGCCTTACACTGGAAGCAAACAATATGCCCCGCTTCCATTTTACTGGAAGGAAAGATTAAACAATATCTTAAATATGAAATGCTGGCAGCCTCTACGCAAAAACAAATAACAACTGGCCATCATAACTGGCACAGGTGGATCGCTCCGAGATCATAGATTACCCATACGATGTATTAGGACTTACAGTACCTCGCACTATTAACTCCTGCCATTGATAGCGGCTTCCATTCTCACCCAGAGATACTAAGGCACAGGTATTCTTGAACTAGAAGCGAATGACGCACGCATACAGTGGGATTAAGGTGGAAGAATCAGTCATGACCATTAAGAGAAACCAGGTCATTTACTCACTAACCGTTTGGTCAATACCCACTAGGTCCCATAGTTATGGTTTCAACCCCCCACAACATGTCTGGATCAAAGGGGGCCCTTGCGGGCTGCTTTCATAGTTCAACACACTATGTTTGGAAGAATATTAAGATTGATTAGTGATATGTATATACTTAAATGCACTGGAGAAGTGAACTGTTGTTATATGATATGTGAAACATTTGCACTGCTATGTAAACCTATGTGAAACTTCGTCTCCCTACCCTCCCCAATCCCTTCTTGCTTTCTGTATCCCTATCCCATTCATAAAACTTTCAATAAAATACAAATTGAAAAAAAAAAATAAACCTATTGACCTTTACTTTGCAAGAAACTCATGTTCACATCACTTTACAAACAAATGTTTTGAATATATTATCTAGCACCTAATCATTAACAAAAAGTGAGCGTTTGATATTTTTCATCAAGTGAAATGTAGTTATTAAATTGATATTATATTTATGTATTTAGTAAGTGCCCTGATAAAACATGGACAAACTATATTAATTTCACTAACTGAATTTCTGTTTAGTGGGCATTCAAAAGTGAATAGGTTTACTTACTTATGTGCTGGTCCATGTAAAATAATATATTCACTGTATGTGACATTCTTAAACAATGTTTGCTTTTAAGCAAAACATAAAAAGAATGTATTTAAGCCTATGTAAGATTTGAGCCCTGCATGCCAAAGTGGATAATAAAGTATTTAACCACTAAGCTATAGAGCTAGAATAGGCAACCTTTGGCTCTCCAGCTATGGTGCTCTACATCTACCTTGATGCTTTGCCAGCATTATGGCTGTATGAACATTATTGGAGATGCCGTCCACAACATCTGGAGTGCCGATGGTTGCCTATTCCTGCTATTGAGGAACAGACAAAGTTCAGTTGTATTACCAGCACTGTGTGTGTCTGTTAATAATGTGTATCCAATAACAATACTCTGTGCCTTCTGGAAAGGTTTTCCCCCATTCCAGAAAGGTGTTTGTCTGCTGTATCATGTATTTTTTTTTTTTTTTTAAGATTGTATTTTTCTGTGCTGACAATTTTAACAAATTCATATATTAGCACAATATATTTTATTATTATTATTATGCTATTTATATAGCGTCATCAAATTCCGCAGCGCTTTACAATGGGTGGACGAACAGACATGTAGTTGTAACCAGACAAGTTCGACACACAGGAACAGAGGGGTGCACATCAGTGCAAAGATAGTGTAACTCAGTTTCCTGCATACTGACTGATATATAATTATATGGCTATGAACCTTTCAGTTCCAGAGATGTGTCACTCCTATTGCTTTGCAATGTGCTGGTAATATCTTTGGCATTGCAACAAAATATTTTTTGCTCACTTGTGCCATTGCACAGAGAACCTGTACCATTTTCATATCAGACTAATCCCATCCATAAGGGACTGAAGTGCCATCAAGTTCCCTCTAGATAAGACATGCAGTAACATTGGAAATCATTTTAGCCTTCTTTAGGCCTTGTCAGCAAGGTGTAACTGATACTCATCCAGGCACAGTGAGCACAGAGTGAACATGCAGATTATTCTTTTTACTTAGGGATTAACTCTTTAATGTTGTTAGGATGTTCTATGCCGCCCATAAAATAGTGGACTTTAACACCGCTGAGATGGCTAGGAGTGTCCTTGTCACCAGAAAGACCAGGTATATGTCGATTTCTTCTATCATCTGGGGCAATTTATAGTGGCCCCAGACTCATAGATGAACTGAATGCAGTGCCCAAAGTGAGTGCTGCATATATTCATTAAAATCCCAGCCGCTGAGCAATCACATTAGAGATTTCACTCTCATTCCCTCAGAGCACTGTGTACTGTGTGAGCTGGGAAATCACTCTGAGTTAGGTTATGGTTAGGATTAATGTTAGGGTAGTGTTTGAGTAGTGCTGGATTAATGTTAGGGATAGTGTAGGGTTAAGGTTAAGGTGTTGAAAGTGATGGGAACCTGTAAGATACATAGCCTCCTAGATCATTTTATAAGCTATATACAGTATCCTAGATCATTTATATGAAAACAATATTTGATTACAACAGGACCCAGGAGATGTCCCTTTTATAAAATGATACATGGATGTATAGCTATACACATATATTTTATAAAATAAGCTATATCTATACACATTTCTTGACAAATCTCATAAGAAATAAAGTCCTCCTCAGCCATAAATTATTTACAGTGAAATAAGTCATGGCTGAGGAAGAATTGATAAATGCCTTAACTACCAGTAAGAATAAGCTTGCTTACTTTTGGCAAGTTTTTTATTTCTTTAATTGTTGTGTTTTTTGCTGGTTTTGGATATTTTTTGTTTTAATAAGTCACATTGGTATAAGAAATGATTTTATTTTGGGCAATTCTTAGTGAAGTAAGAAGACAGAATCCATTGAATGGGTATCTTGTTCATGGCTGTGTCCTCTGGATGTCTCCATGGGGTCACATTCAAGATGCTTGTTAAATCGCATCTGCTTCAGTTGCCCTGCACCTTGACTACATGTTTTTTTTTTTTTAAAAGGTTGCAGGATATTTAAGTTTATTGTATTTTTTTTGTATGGGGGAAGTAGGTAGGGTCAAAAGTGGGAGAGCAGGCAAAAGGGGGGAGGGCTAGAAGCAACTATTTTTTCCCTTATTAATAGATTAATCCACTATGGGATTAAATCTACAGGGGCCCTAGATACTCAGAATTTTCTGGTCTCTCTTTTCTTTTGGTTTTACAGGTTTTTTTTACTATGCATAGCTGCAAGCAGAAATACAGTCTTGGTGTCTCTGGCTATAATTGTCAGGCTTACATCTGCTATTTCCCTAGTGCCATGTTTTCTTATAACATACTAAGTAAATAGATTCTATATCTGAGTACATCTGAAGCCATCCTTCAAGCCATGATAGTAAAAATCATAAATCTATCTAAAACTGACTTCTGAGTATAACTGAATTCAGCATGCCTGTGACTATTTATACTGCCTAGTAAACCAAGGTGTTAGAATGTAGTGTCTACTATAAATCGTACATGCACAGCATACATAGTTTGAAAACATTTAGCTTTGAAAACAAGATAAGCATTAATTTTGGCATGTCCTGTTAGTACTAAACAAGGAGTGTTACATAGTTATCAGGGCCGGATTAACATAGGGGCTGATGGAGCTGCAGCTCCAGGCCCAGGCCCATGGAATAGGCCCATTTAAAAAAAAAATACATGATGCTTGGGAGGTATGACTGTTTTAGTGTTTTTGGTCGATAAGATTCCGTAATTAGGCCCATCATAATTGTCAGCTCCAGGCCCACTGGGCTCTTAATCCGGCCCTGATAGTTATACTGGGTATTAAAGAAATGTATTTTTAAAACAGTGTAAAATATATGGTGATGCTCTAGGTGCAGGGCCGGATTAACATAGGGGCTGATGGAGCTGCAGCTCCAGGCCCAGGCCCATGGAATAGGCCCATTTAAAAAAAAAAAAAAAAAATTTTTTTTTTTTTTTTTACACACACACACACACACAAACTACTCTTAGGTTTGCCACCTGACTGGTATTTTACTGGCACAGCCGGTATTTGAGGTTGCCTGGCTGTGCCGGTATTGCAGTAATACCAGCAATACAAATGCATGTATTTTTCTCAGAGTAAATGAGAAAATAAATAGATTACTCTGCAATACCAGCACCGGCCAGTAGGGGTCACTGTGTGTGGAGAGAGGCTGGGATAGGAAGTTACAGCATATCCCTGCCTCTCTCTACTACTCATTGATCCGTGGGGGAGCAGCAACACAGCACAGAGTCCAGACAGCAGCTCTACAGCTCAGGTAAGTGAGAGAGGGGGGAAAGGCAGCAGGGACACATGGGGACACTGAGACACTAGGGGACATGTGGGGACACTGAGACACTAGGGGACACAGGGACACACACTAGGGGACACAGACACTGGCAGACCTGGGAACACTGAGACACTTGGGGACACTGGAAAACATGGGGACACTGACACACTAGGGGACATATGGGGACACTAGGGGACACATGGTGACACAGACACCAGAGGACACTGAGACACTAGGACACAGACACTGGGAGACCTGGGAACACAGACACTTGGGGACATTGGAAAACATGGGGACACTGAGACACTAGGGGACACTGGGACACATGGGGATGCTGAGACACATGGGGATGCTGAGACACATGGGGATGCTGTAAGACATAGGGACATTGGGAGACACTGAGACATTGGGACACGGAGACACTATGTCCCCATGTCTTCCAGTGTCCCCATGTCCTCCAGCCAGTGTCCCTAGTGTGTGTCCTCAAGTCTCCCAGTGTCTGTGTCCCATGTCTCTCAGTGTACCTAGTGACCCCATATGTCCCAGTGTCCTCATGTCTATGTCCACAACTGTCCCCAAGTGTCTGTCACCGAGCCAGTGTCCCCTAGTCTCCCAGTATGTGTTCCCATGTCTCTGTGTCCCTAGTGTCTTAGTGTCCCCAAATGTTTCAGTGTCCCCATGTCTCCCAGTGTCTGTTCCTAGTGTCTCAGTGTGCCTAGTGTCCCCATGTCTCCCAATGTCCCTATATGTCCCAGTGTCCCCATGTCTATGTCCCAACTGTCCTCATGTCTCCCAGTGTCCCCAAGTGCCTGTCTCCCAGCCAGTGTCCCCAGTGTTCCCTAGTCTCCCAGTGTCCCCTAGTCTCCCAGTGTCTGTGTTCCCATGTCTCTGTGTTCCTAGTGTCTTAGTGTCCCCGAATGTTTCAGTGTCCCCATGTCTCCCAGTGTCTGTGTTCCTAGTGTCTCAGTGTGCCTAGTGTCCCCATGTCTCCCAGTGTCCCTATATGTCCCAGTGTCCCCATGTCTATGTCCCAACTGTCCCCATGTCTTCCAGTGTCCCCAAGTGTCTGTCTTCCAGCCAGTGTCCCCTAGTCTCCCAGTGTCTCCTAGTCTCCCAGTGTCTGTGTTTCCATATCTCTGCGTGCCTAGTGTCTTAGTGTCCCCAAATGTTTCAGTGTCCCCATGTCTACCAATGTCTGTGTCCCAAGTGTCTGTGTCCCCATTTCTCCCAGTTTCTCTAAATGTCTCTGTGTCCCCCTGTCTCCCAGTGTCCCCATGTCTCCCAGTTTCCCCGGTTCTCTCAGTGTCCCCGGGTCTCACTGTGTCCCCATTATCCTAGTGACATGGGGACACACTGAGACATTGGGAGAAATGGGGATACAGACACTGGGAAACTAGGGGACTGGGCGACATGGGGACACTGACACTGTGATACATAGGGACACTGAGACACTGGGTGACTTGCGAGACTGAGAGACAGGGAGACACTGGGAGCAATCCATCTATACAGCAGAATAAAACTGTGAGTAGTTTGTTGGTGATTTTACAGAATTTTCTCTGATGTCACTCCTTGTGATTTACATCATGTGATGTCACGCTTAACTATACTAATTAATTGTACAAATGATTAAGGCTGGTATTATTTTTCCAAGAAAGGTGGCAACCTTAACTACTCTTCACATACTCTTGCTTAAAGGAGCACTATAGGGTCAGGAACACAATTATGTTAAAACCACCACCCTGGCCTCTTCTTGCCTCCCTAAATATAATAAAATATTACTTGTATTCAAGTCTGCAGCTGCTGGCTCTGTCTGTGAACAGACTGTCTGCTGACATCATCAGAAATGGTGGGCTGAGCAAATTACAATACTTCCCCAATAGGATTGGCTGAGGCTGTCAACTAGGCAGATCAGGGGCAGAGCTAGCACAAGTCCAATATAGCCCTGGCCAATCAGCATCTCCTCATAAAGATAAATTGAATCAATGCATCTCTATGAGGAAAGTTCAGTGTCTGCATGCAGAGGGTGGACACACTGAATGGCAGTGCTGCACACTAGGCAGTACTGCCCCAGGAAGCACCTCTAGCAGTCATCTAAGGAGCGGCCAGTGGAGTTATTTTCTCTGAAAAGACAGTGTTTACTGCAAAAAGCTTGAATGGAATGATTCTACTTACCAGAACAAATACAATAAGCTGTAGTTGTTCTGGTGACTATAGTGTCCCTTTATGTTTGGAAGCTTGAGAGGGATGTATGGGAACAAAACTTGTGTGGACTGGCTGACAATAAAATTAGTTTAGGTAATGCAGACGTTGGTCTCTCTAACACTGTGGCATGTCCCCTTTATTCTACATTCACCTTTTCTCTGTCTCAGACTATATACCAGGAACTTCTGCCTGCTAGTAAGAAGGTAAGCAGACTAGTGGACCAGCGAGTGCTAGGGTACAGTCCTTAGAAAGCATGGAGTGAGCGCATGATTAGACACATTTATGTCAAGCTCATGGTGCTGCCTGCATAGTATGCCCTTAGTTGGACAGTCTGCAGGATTGGCGGGCAGCCTGACATGCATTCATGCCAGGCTGACCTTCCAATTCTTTGGACAAACATGCCCCCTTTCTGGGCATGTTCACCCCTTTTGGCAGGTCTGGTCACGTGATTCGCGCCAGTGGCACACCCTTTTACCGCGCCCATTGATTTCCTGCTTCACTGGACACTGCTGTTAGGGGGTATGGATTTACTTATAAGATGAACGCATAAACTAGAGGGAGATTAGCATAGAGTATGTGTTTTCTTTTAGCTGCATCCTTTGAGTTTCCCTCCAGCACCATCTCCATCAGATACATGATGCTTGGGAGGTATGACTGTTTTAGTGTTTTTGGTCGATAAGATTCCGTAATTAGGCCCATCATAATTGTCAGCTCCAGGCCCACTGGGCTCTTAATCCGGCCCTGATAGTTATACTGGGTATTAAAGAAATGTATTTTTAAAACAGTGTAAAATATATGGTGATGCTCTAGGTGCAGGGCCGGATTAACATAGGGGCTGATGGAGCTGCAGCTCCAGGCCCAGGCCCATGGAATAGGCCCATTTAAAAAAAAAAAAAAAAATTTTTTTTTTTTTTTTTTACACACACACACACACACAAACTACTCTTAGGTTTGCCACCTGACTGGTATTTTACTGGCACAGCCGGTATTTGAGGTTGCCTGGCTGTGCCGGTATTGCAGTAATACCAGCAATACAAATGCATGTATTTTTCTCAGAGTAAATGAGAAAATAAATAGATTACTCTGCAATACCAGCACCGGCCAGTAGGGGTCACTGTGTGTGGAGAGAGGCTGGGATAGGAAGTTACAGCATATCCCTGCCTCTCTCTACTACTCATTGATCCGTGGGGGAGCAGCAACACAGCACAGAGTCCAGACAGCAGCTCTACAGCTCAGGTAAGTGAGAGAGGGGGGAAAGGCAGCAGGGACACATGGGGACACTGAGACACTAGGGGACATGTGGGGACACTGAGACACTAGGGGACACAGGGACACACACTAGGGGACACAGACACTGGCAGACCTGGGAACACTGAGACACTTGGGGACACTGGAAAACATGGGGACACTGACACACTAGGGGACATATGGGGACACTAGGGGACACATGGTGACACAGACACCAGAGGACACTGAGACACTAGGACACAGACACTGGGAGACCTGGGAACACAGACACTTGGGGACATTGGAAAACATGGGGACACTGAGACACTAGGGGACACTGGGACACATGGGGATGCTGAGACACATGGGGATGCTGAGACACATGGGGATGCTGTAAGACATAGGGACATTGGGAGACACTGAGACATTGGGACACGGAGACACTATGTCCCCATGTCTTCCAGTGTCCCCATGTCCTCCAGCCAGTGTCCCTAGTGTGTGTCCTCAAGTCTCCCAGTGTCTGTGTCCCATGTCTCTCAGTGTACCTAGTGACCCCATATGTCCCAGTGTCCTCATGTCTATGTCCACAACTGTCCCCAAGTGTCTGTCACCGAGCCAGTGTCCCCTAGTCTCCCAGTATGTGTTCCCATGTCTCTGTGTCCCTAGTGTCTTAGTGTCCCCAAATGTTTCAGTGTCCCCATGTCTCCCAGTGTCTGTTCCTAGTGTCTCAGTGTGCCTAGTGTCCCCATGTCTCCCAATGTCCCTATATGTCCCAGTGTCCCCATGTCTATGTCCCAACTGTCCTCATGTCTCCCAGTGTCCCCAAGTGCCTGTCTCCCAGCCAGTGTCCCCAGTGTTCCCTAGTCTCCCAGTGTCCCCTAGTCTCCCAGTGTCTGTGTTCCCATGTCTCTGTGTCCCTAGTGTCTTAGTGTCCCCGAATGTTTCAGTGTCCCCATGTCTCCCAGTGTCTGTGTTCCTAGTGTCTCAGTGTGCCTAGTGTCCCCATGTCTCCCAGTGTCCCTATATGTCCCAGTGTCCCCATGTCTATGTCACAACTGTCCCCATGTCTTCCAGTGTCCCCAAGTGTCTGTCTTCCAGCCAGTGTCCCCTAGTCTCCCAGTGTCTCCTAGTCTCCCAGTGTCTGTGTTTCTATATCTCTGCGTGCCTAGTGTCTTAGTGTCCCCAAATGTTTCAGTGTCCCCATGTCTACCAATGTCTGTGTCCCAAGTGTCTGTGTCCCCATTTCTCCCAGTTTCTCTAAATGTCTCTGTGTCCCCCTGTCTCCCAGTGTCCCCATGTCTCCCAGTTTCCCCGGTTCTCTCAGTGTCCCCGGGTCTCACTGTGTCCCCATTATCCTAGTGACATGGGGACACACTGAGACATTGGGAGAAATGGGGATACAGACACTGGGAAACTAGGGGACTGGGCGACATGGGGACACTGACACTGTGATACATAGGGACACTGAGACACTGGGTGACTTGCGAGACTGAGAGACAGGGAGACACTGGGAGCAATCCATCTATACAGCAGAATAAAACTGTGAGTAGTTTGTTGGTGATTTTACAGAATTTTCTCTGATGTCACTCCTTGTGATTTACATCATGTGATGTCACGCTTAACTATACTAATTAATTGTACAAATGATTAAGGCTGGTATTATTTTTCCAAGAAAGGTGGCAACCTTAACTACTCTTCACATACTCTTGCTTAAAGGAGCACTATAGGGTCAGGAACACAATTATGTTAAAACCACCACCCTGGCCTCTTCTTGCCTCCCTAAATATAATAAAATATTACTTGTATTCAAGTCTGCAGCTGCTGGCTCTGTCTGTGAACAGACTGTCTGCTGACATCATCAGAAATGGTGGGCTGAGCAAATTACAATACTTCCCCAATAGGATTGGCTGAGGCTGTCAACTAGGCAGATCAGGGGCAGAGCTAGCACAAGTCCAATATAGCCCTGGCCAATCAGCATCTCCTCATAAAGATAAATTGAATCAATGCATCTCTATGAGGAAAGTTCAGTGTCTGCATGCAGAGGGTGGACACACTGAATGGCAGTGCTGCACACTAGGCAGTACTGCCCCAGGAAGCACCTCTAGCAGTCATCTAAGGAGCGGCCAGTGGAGTTATTTTCTCTGAAAAGACAGTGTTTACTGCAAAAAGCTTGAATGGAATGATTCTACTTACCAGAACAAATACAATAAGCTGTAGTTGTTCTGGTGACTATAGTGTCCCTTTATGTTTGGAAGCTTGAGAGGGATGTATGGGAACAAAACTTGTGTGGACTGGCTGACAATAAAATTAGTTTAGGTAATGCAGACGTTGGTCTCTCTAACACTGTGGCATGTCCCCTTTATTCTACATTCACCTTTTCTCTGTCTCAGACTATATACCAGGAACTTCTGCCTGCTAGTAAGAAGGTAAGCAGACTAGTGGACCAGCGAGTGCTAGGGTACAGTCCTTAGAAAGCATGGAGTGAGCGCATGATTAGACACATTTATGTCAAGCTCATGGTGCTGCCTGCATAGTATGCCCTTAGTTGGACAGTCTGCAGGATTGGCGGGCAGCCTGACATGCATTCATGCCAGGCTGACCTTCCAATTCTTTGGACAAACATGCCCCCTTTCTGGGCATGTTCACCCCTTTTGGCAGGTCTGGTCACGTGATTCGCGCCAGTGGCACACCCTTTTACCGCGCCCATTGATTTCCTGCTTCACTGGACACTGCTGTTAGGGGGTATGGATTTACTTATAAGATGAACGCATAAACTAGAGGGAGATTAGCATAGAGTATGTGTTTTCTTTTAGCTGCATCCTTTGAGTTTCCCTCCAGCACCATCTCCATCAGATACATGATGCTTGGGAGGTATGACTGTTTTAGTGTTTTTGGTCGATAAGATTCCGTAATTAGGCCCATCATAATTGTCAGCTCCAGGCCCACTGGGCTCTTAATCCGGCCCTGTCTAGGTGGGTAAGAGAGGCAATAAAAGCATGGCAAATACATAAAATGTTCGTTCTTAAGCTACAAAATGGCTGTTGTCTTGAAGGGGTTAATCACAATTTATATTACATTTTTGTGAAAAGAAATGTGGACATTGTAACATACAGCCCTGCTCTCTGAAACTACATTACTCCAAAAATTCTAGGGAGCTAAAGTGTTGAAAGCAATTTAATGGAAATAAACATGTATTACATTTTATATTCAAGGCAAACCAACAAGCGATAAGGCATGTGGAGTGATGATGAAGAAGCATGTAATCAGAATTAGACTGACAACCACATTTTAAATTAAATATAATGTTGAACACGAGTCATATGGACTGAGAAGACGGAGTAAAAATTGCATGTATCTCATGTGAAATGTTAAATACTGAATTTAAACCAGTATGAATTTAACAGAATGGGTTGAATGCAAATTCTATGCATTTTTATGATAAAAATGTTCAAAGTAATGACAGTACCATAAGAATATGCATTCTGCATTTAATAAAACTGACTGATTTACAATAAGACTATTTTCTTATTGCATCACTCAAGCTTAATGGTAACCTGTTTTTTGTAATTAGTTTTTTTAAATATAAACATTTTTATTGATAGATTATTATAAATACCCTATCAGTATTATTCTGAATAAAGCAATAGGGATAAACAATATTTTTAGAAACAACTTTTGTGTTTACAATAAATACTTTTTATAAAAGCTTGTGTTGCTATCTGGTTTAATTAAATATATCAAATATATGAAAGCATTTGCTTTAATTACAGAATACAGATATGTTCTATTTAAACAAATCGCCAACTGATACCAGGGGAAGCCTTGTTGTGTCCTTCAGAAAGTACAATGTCAAACCTGACACTCTTGGAAATATTTACCTTTGAAAATGTATATTAATCACATTACATTATACATGCCGTGTATATTAACTGCTCTTGCAGTCTATATTCATTATGTTTGCTTATTAAAATGTGTGGGCTATTCCTTCAACTTGTGTTTGGAACAGAAAAAAAAAACACATTTGTCTAGTTAGCTTCTGTGCATTAATGAAAATAAAAAAAGAATCTAATTTACTGCAAACTATTTGTGCTTGTAAAGAGCAAAATTCGAGGCTGCATTATGCATTTTAATTCATGAATTGGAGTTTTCATGTTCTCAATTAATATGCTCAGTAAATAACCTTTGTGTCACCAGTATGGGTTAACTCTCCTTTTAATATCCCTTTTGTGTTCTAATAGAAAAATCTGTAAATAAACAGAAATCTAGAAATTCCGAACCAGTGAGATTTAAGTAGTTTAGAAAATAAACGACCTACAGAAATCAGCTTTAGGGTTAGTAATCAAATCTGTAACATCATTTTTTGAAAGGGAGTCACAGATTGCATACTAAATGCCTAGCATTATTTACCAAGCTCCCAAAGAGGATATGACATTGCTTTGCTATAAAGCATTTAAATAGTAGTTTGTGTCCTGTGCTCTCAGCCCTTCAAATTGTTTAAGACTTTAAAATTTAATCAAGGGATTTCTTAATGGAGTCTGAGGAAGAGCAACATCAGAAATACATTTGACAAAAGGGTAACAAATTTCTACTTAATTATTTACAATGGCCCTATGCTGCTACTTAAGATACACAGACGTAAGTGAGGGCTTTAGCATCAAATTTTACAGTCAAAGAGGACAAGGGCATCAATTCGTCCTCAAATCATGCAAACACTTTTCAAGATTGCATCTTGTTGATCCTGATGAAAGTACAAGCCTGGCTGCTGATGTATTATGGCAGTAATTTATGACCACAGGTCAGCAGCAGTTGAATAGCTGCAGGGTGAGCTGAGAATATGTGTTTGTTGATTTGCAACTCATTTCAACACCTGAAATGTATTTCAATGTGCCTCCTGGAAACACATTTGTTAAGGCCGGAGCTTTGATTACATTAAACTCATTTGTTTTTTTTGTTTTTGTTTTTTTCTAAACATTACTAACATCTAAGCCAGGGGTAGGCAACCTTTGGCACCCTAGATGTTATGGACTATATCCCCCATAATGCTCTTACAGCTATAGTGCTGGCAAAGCATCATGGGAGGTGTAGTCCAAAACATATGGAGTGCCGAAGGTTGCCTATGCCTGATCTAAGCAAATAGTAATAAAATGCTATTAGAAGAGCAATTAACCTATTAACTACAGGTCATATATGTGATACTTTGCCATTTCCAGAAGTGAAAGTATTTACCACTTGATAATGTAGGTATCATTGAGTGATTAGTCTTTCTGAATGTCACATCAATAAATTAGAGGTATGTTGTCTGACCTTTTTATTTGATCTATCAAAATGACACTTTGTGAAATCATGTTTGCCTATTTTAATTCTACAAAGCATTATATATGAAATATATATTAACATCAACTTTTTCTTAGTAGCGTCCTGGAAATGTGCAGTGCTAGATGCAATGAGTAAGGGCATGCAAAAGTTAAATTATTGTGTGTTTAGATCACCATTCTTAAATTGCACTGTTACAAGAAAAGTACATGTGTATTACATTAACATCAAATGAATATTCAACAGGGTCTTGTTTTAAAGGGAATTCGCCCACCTACTTGTCTGCCAATTGATCAACCTTTAAGGGTCTATTCATCAAAGTCATGAAAACATTAGAGGAAATTTACATGTTGAATCTCAGTACTTTCCTTTGCATTTTTATTGAAAATTCACCCAATTCATCAAAGTGTGTTGTAAATCATTACATGTGTGAAGTTCATGCCAAACACCATGCATCTTTAAATGCATTTTTAAAAACATGCCAAATTTTAATAAGATATTACCATGCATTATTATCATACCATGATGAATAGCTTTCATTTAGAGCCAAACTTTAAAAGTATTCCTAACAGCATAGTTTTACTTGATATTTATATGTTTACATTTTTACTACTTTCTTTGGTTTCAAAGTACGGTATGATAATGTTCCATTTTTTTCTTACTCGGTTCTTGATTAAATAATGTTTAAAATAGCATGAGATACAGTAATCTGAGTTCAAAGCCTACTGTGTAAATACATCATAATGCAACAGAAAATAAAGATAAATAAAAAGACAAATCTAACGGGTCATAAGTAAAATATATGTGCATTAAGCTTACAATAGTTAAATAGAGGTAGAATACATGTGGTCTTAACAACCTCTATGATTGATTTTTAAATAGTAACACTTTAATGTTTGAAGCATTAAAAAAGAAATATAGAAAACTGCAATGAAAGGATTAGAGAAAATAGGAAAAGAAGAAAAAGAAAAAAAATAGAACCCAAAGGATGGGACGGAGCTCGAGATGCCTAAAGTCAATAACTAACAGAATGGAGAAGACAGCAAAAGGCTCTAAAAGTCAATAAGTAAAGTAGTTGGTTTCCTAACCAATAATCGGTTTTCACTTATCTGTTGAATGCTAAAAACTGCGGATTGCAACTGCCAAGATGCCTGTTTAAACGTGCCTGGATTATTAGCAAGGCCCATCCTAGAAGCCGTTGTAGATCCACCAGGCATCTAGTGTAAAGAAATATATTATTTTCTCTAGTGTGTTTCTGAATTAAATTTAAATATGTCAGACTGTTATGACAGCCACTAGAGCCAGTGTATAAGTTGTTCAAAACCATTCAACAGCTTAAAAACGTTCCCAACATTAGGAGAGTCAATACATAGAACCTACAAAAGTGAAAATACAGAAAATCGCAGAAGAACAGCCAATTTATTAAAAATTGACACATAGATCCTGTGGTATTTCCAATGAAAGAGAGACACCTGCTTTTCAGTAAAACAGTAACATTTCTATTGCCTAATACATTACATTGTTGACGTGACAACTGTAAAGTATTTTTTTATTAATACCCAGTAATATATTATCGACACTACTGAAAATATATTGTACCACCATTTAATAATGTATTTGGTTAGTGAGGCATATTTTTGTTTTAAGAGTGTTTGTTTGTTCTGTTTGTTTGTTCTGTATCAAAAAAGGCATCTGCTTAATAGAAGCAGCAAGTTGGGTCCAAGTCCCTTTTGACTCCACTGCAAAGGTTCAAAAAGTCTGCAAATGTTTACAGATATTAGAATACAGTATTTACACAACACTTCTCAGCTGATTAAGGTCCCAAAATACTAAATTTCTATGTTCTTGTTAATACCAACTACTAAATAACAGGTTATAATATAAAAGACACACATTTCAAGACTCAAATAAGTTTCGAAGTCAGATGATACTGTTTTTTTTTTTTGTTTTTTTTTTATGCCAGTCTGTTCAAAATACCTGTTTTGTTTTTTTTAGTTTGTGCTTTGAACCTGAATTATTTGCATGGCATAATGTTATTGCTATGCTGACCCACCTAAAAAGTATCACTTGGGAGATCTGACATATGGGCTTTTGAGTAAATACAATATGGTTAACATTCAGCTTTTAGTGCAAAAATGCTTGAAAAACATCCCAGCAGATGTTTTCAAGCAGTAGATCTATCTATTTGCAGCATAGCTTTGACAGTATTGGAAGACAGTTACTGAATCATTGAAGTATCCTTGACTTGATGTCGTAAAATCAGATGCAATTCAAGCTTTAATGCTGACTTACGTTATAATCTTCATATATAATTTATTTATGATACACTGCCACAGCTAAATCATTTAAGAATAAAATTTAATTGCAGTAGAAACTTCTTTCTTGTTTGACGTCTGTGTATATTTCAAACTTTTACATTTGCAGCTCTTATTTAAGCATTTTACCTAGTAATCTAGCAATAACGTATCTCAAATAAAAATTATTTACAAATATTTATTAATATTATTCATTCAAAATTAATTTTATAAACATATGGTCAAGAGTACACGGAAATGTACATATTTAGCAGATATTGTATAACATTATATCCAGATTTCCCTGCAAGCATAGTAGGCACCTGGCTACAGGTATATGCCTGAATGAGGTGCAACAGGTACCATATTAAAGGTTCTTTTTTAATGCAAAATGTAAAAAAAAAATGTTAAGCTGCTGCCACCTAGCAAAACCTATAGGGGGTGACCAAGACATAAATAGCTTCAGCTGGAGATCCCAGTATTAAAGGGATTCCCCAGTGCCAGGAAAACAAACCCATTTTACGCTAGAGAATCTTGGTGTGCCCCCCCATATCCCCCTGCTCTAGCGCCCTAAAGCGACTGCCTGTGCCACCTAATGGACTAGCTGGTCCTGCTTATATGGAGCAAGTATTCCAGTATAGATGCATGGCATTCTGTTGTATGCTTTATTCTAGTCAATCCAGTTCTGAGTATTGTTCATGTAGGGTATCATATGGATATTGATTTTGAAATATATATAGGTAGGTCATGAAGGTTGTAGTGGTGAGTACTGAACCTTGTAGCTGTAGTAATGGTTGTGAGGGCAGTAAGTTACGATGCTGTATGTAGGCATCAAGAACCCTGATGGAACACCATCTGTTGTGCGTGGGATAGTACGGAATGTTTACGGGTATGTGCTGACTGGTTTTGGAGTGAGGTAAAGTCAGGATGTAATGATCCATATGTTTTGTCAAGTGGGAATAGAGGAGGAAAGGAGTAGTTTGGGTCGTGGAGGTTGTAGTGAATTCTCTCGGTCTTAGAAATCCATAGAAAGCTATGTATATTGCTGTTTTGATGATAGGATTTTTATTGGTGTCAAATGGTTTTAAATCAAGCAGGTTAGACAATGCTTTAAAGATATGGTTATCTATGGGTAGCCTCTGGGCTATATGTGTGGGTTCTGATTTCTGAATACCTCTGCGTATGGTCTTAATTTGGTGAGAGGCCATGACACTGTTGTTATTTGGGTGTAAGATTAGCATGTGGTGTTGAATGCCAGTGAGATAGAGTTTGATGGTGTTATATGACATTTTAAGTTTAAGGTGGCAAAAGGAAGCAAACCCCCAAAAAGATGTCATAACAAATGGTTGCATGATGTTATGTTCCAGAAGGAATCTTTTGAATAGTGTGAAAGCTCTGTTGTATGTTTTGTGTGTATTGTTTGAAAGTGCCAATTGGAGCCTGTTATGCTGCATGATGGTTTCTAGTCCAGTATGAGTTGTTGAAATGTTGGAGTGATGGTGGCTGTGGGCGCCGTTGATGGGAGTGCTTGATGAAACGCCTGAAATTTAAAGCGAGACAAATGGTCAGCAGCTGTGTTACATACACCTGGGACATGGAAACAACATAGGAAAATTATGACAAGCTGCCAACCAAGTGAGTTTCCTCAGAAATCTCATGATCGTAAGGGATTTGGAACGACCTTTGTTGATGATGTGACTGGTTGCCTGGTTGTCTGAGTAACAACGCACTAGCATATTAGCCCATAAATGACCCTATGCTACGGCAGCTGCCATGATCGGAAAGATCTCAAAAAGAGCTGAGGTAGTGGAAAAACCTTCCAAATCCTGAACTGCTGAAGGCCAGCTGCCCCAAAGCCATTAGTTCCCAGAAATTGCTGCAAAACCAGTGGTAGATGCCGTGGACTAAAATTGTTCTGAAATTTAATGCAACACTATAGGGTCAGGAACACAAACATTTATTCCTGACCCTATAGTGTTAAAACCACCATCTAGCCCCCCTGGTCCCCTCATGCCTCCCTAAATATCGCAAAATCTTACTTGTATTCAAGCCTGGAGCTGTTACTCTGCATGCTGTTTTCCTCAGAATAGCAAGCTGTCTGCTGACATCATCAGAAGTGGTGGCCTGATCCAATCACAGTGCTTCTCTATAGGATTGGTTGAGACTGACAAGGTGGCAGATCAGGGGCAGAGCCTACACAATTCAAACACAGCCCTGGCCAATCAGCATCTCCTCATAGAGATGAATTGAATCAATGAATCTCTATGAGGAAAGTTCAGTGTCTGCATACAGAGGGAGGAGACAATTAATGTTTGGATGCATTTTAGGCAGCCATGACCCAGGAAGGATCTCTAACAGCCATCTAAGGAGTGGCCAGTTATCACTAGTTATCACTAGGCTGTAATTTAAACACTGCATTTTCTCTGAAAAGATAGTGTTTACAGCAAAAAGCCTGAAGGTAATGATTCTACTCACCAGAACAAATTCAATAAGCTGTAGTTGTTCTGGTGACTATAGTGTCCATTTAAGGATAATTTGACACAGATAACTCCACCTCTTGTAATTGCCTGGAAAAGCTGCCTCTAGAATAGGCCCTGCAATTTCATCTATCCATGATTCTGTAATGCAGGCTAATGCACATTTTTCAATAAGGTTGGCGATAATAGCTGTTTTGTTCCTTATTTATCTGGCATTGCACACGATTGATCTGATAGGACAGTCTTGGGATTCTGAGTTTTTGCTGTGGACTTTGGAAACAATGTGTATTCTAATCGGGATCACACAAAGAGGTTTTCTTGATTTGTTAGTGTGTTTTTGTGGCTTCTAGGTTGAATCACTTCAATTGGGTTTGCAGGTAGACAGGGTGGTGGAGCAGCTGTGAGAGTGTCAGGAGATTAAACTTTAAGTTTTGATTTTCCTCCATGGCAGCCTCTGTCAGTCCCTTTGAAGATGCCAAGTGATTTTAGGGTAACCACTAGCGAGGGACTGAGTGCCGCAACCGCTGAGGGAGTATAGGTGATAATTCCCTCAGCAGTGAGTTGAAAAAGCTTCTAGTTTTTGTAGGGATGTGAGCAGTGGGGGCTGGTCACATTGTCCTGCCTTATAGGACACAGGCCTAGTAAAGTGTGAAATTTTGCACTTCAGACTGCATTGTAGATAACAGATAAGAAAGCATGTAGCAGGTCAAATTACAGGAGTTCAAAACCAACGTGTTTTAATAAAATAGTTTTCATCAATAAATTTCCTTGGTGTTTAGAAATGAAATTTGAGCATTGTTGAATGGACTATCAAATCCAAAGCCCAATTTACAAATGGAGGTGGGCCGGTTTTATAGTTTTAGTGTACCTTGTTTGTGGTGTTCAGGTGAAGGTATATTTTCCTAGCAGTAAGATGGTCCAGAGGAATTATATTCAAATCCGCTGTGTATCTCAGTTTAGTAATGCCATCCGTTCAATTTTGATAACTCCAGGTGTGTGATATGTGGGGTCGAGACTGGCTGTTGAAATATTTGTGGTGAATTTTGAGTGTAAGGTGGTTAAAATGAAAATAATTCCTTTAGAGGTCAGGAGCCTGAAAAATGTGTGACAGCCTGCAGAAGCGCATGAATACACCAAAACTGCTAAAAGCTAGTTTGCTGCTTAGAGTGCCCATTTAAATGATAACTCAAATGAGTAAAAATAATCATATAAAAAAACCTTATGTGCTTATGGTAAACATTACATCCAATATGAAGCTGTAGGCAATCTTCTGCAGACCAACCAAGACTCAAGCAGGGGATCTAGGAATCAATACAAAATCTAGTAGCTAGTTCTACAAGGAGCTGGTTGTGTGATATTATTAACAGAAATAAAATGTAACCTAGACCAGTAAAAAAAAAATCATCATGAGTTTCTGTAGCCTAGTGTCTTATCCATACTATAATGGGATAACTAAAATGTCCTTTAGTCTGTTTCATTCCTCAAAATATAGGAAATTGTGTATTGTGCTTCTAGGATGGGATATTAATATAAGTGATAATGCATGGGTGATAGTTTTGTAAACGGTCTCCTAGTACAGGTGTGCATAGCCATTGCAAATGCCCTGACGAAGAAACATGTTTCAGCTGGCCCTCCAAAGTTAGTATTGCTGGATGAATAGGTACATTGCAGTCCTTTGGAGACCTTGCTATTTGAGTGGCAGCCCCATTTTCAGATGAGTTACCTTTAAGCTTAATGTTTCATTTTGGAATTTCAAGTGCAATTGTAGTATCTCAACTCTAAAAGGACACTTCAAGTACCATAAACACTACAGCCTGCTGTTTTGTTTGTTCTATAAGTAGTAAATGAATGAATCACTGTTAACTCATTCAATGCTGCAGAAGTGAAACAGTCTCCCATTTTAACAGCACTGAAAGCGATAACAGTAATTCAGTGCATTCACATTCCACTTACACATAAACATATTTTGTAGTATCACTTTTTACATTGTGCATTCAATATATGTATCTGATTGTTATTGTTTAACATGGTTTCATTGAAAGCATAGCACCTAGAGTACTTGCAGTACAAGCAGTGTATCTAGTACAAAGAGCTGCAATAATTATGTTGCTTGACATGCTTCTTCAATACATTCTAATATATATATATATATTCATGTTCCCATCTTTATTCTGTTTTAGCTATGGTTTAATGTACATTAATTAACTACCTTTCAAGAAATATGAACAATACCAAATGAATGATTCACTTATTTGTATTCAAGCTACGTTTTTATATAGAGGCCTTTTGTCATGTGTTGCTGTATCTAGTAGATTGTATTTACTGCATTTGTCAGTTTCTCATTTAGTGGATTGTGTTTGTAATACAATCATACTTGCTTTTATTGTGCTGTCCATTCAAATTCACTGGTGGTAGGTTAAAACAAAGAAATTCACCTGGAGACGCTGCACGTACAAGCTGTAAATTACATATTGAATGCACTTTGGTCTGTTATTTATTAAAACTCTGACGGCATATCAGAGCTAATTTCCAGAGCAGTCTAACTGTCATTAGAAATTTAATGTAGGAATTGGCTATTGACTAACAAGTATATACTCTACGACAGCTAAGGCACTGAAGTGACTTCAAAGTAGAAATTATAATTAAAGTGTTACTTTAGACCCTGCTATATTTTATACATAGTACAATCTTACACTAATTAATCTTTTTTCGTATTCAAGTAGAACAGCAGAATAAGCAATGTTAAGGCCAACTGCAATGCACAAAGATCACTAAACCATAATCTTAAGGAATGCAATATACTAAAAAATTTAAATCCCATATATTTAAATGGTAATATTTTAACAATTTTGGTTTATGGAATTTCAAAGATAGTTACAACACGAGGAATTAAGGGAAAGGTAGATCATTATTAATTGTTATTTTACAACCCTACAGACGTCAGAGATACAACACAGTTTAATACAAATTGAAATACAGCACAAAAAAAAAAAAAAAAAAAGAGTGAGCAATGTTGTGTTTGGGGTGAAGGGGTTAAAAAGAATACAATGTACTAAAATGGAGCAACATAATTAGTCCTGGTGGATGATTCCAGATTTCCACAATGTATTAAAAGAGTACATATAGAGTGTGTATGGACTCAGCAGTCTGTGTGTGTGTGTGTGTGTATGGACTCAGCAGTCTGCATGTGTGTGTGTGTGTGTATGGACTCCGCAGTCTGCATGTGTGTGTATGGACTCAGCAGTCTGTGTGTGTGTGTGTGTGTGTGTGTGTATGGACTCAGCAGTCTGCATGTGTGTGTGTGTGTGTGTATGAACTCAGCAGTCTGTGTGTGCAGACTCAGCAGTTTGTGTGTGTGTGTGTGTGTGTGTGTGTATGGACTCAGCAGTCTGTGTGTGTGTCTATGTGTGTATGGACTCAGCAGTCTGTGTGTGTGTGTGTATGGACTCAGCAGTCTGTGTGTGTGTCTATGTGTGTATGGACTCAGCAGTCTGTGTGTGTGTGTGTGTGTGTGTGTGTATGGACTCAGCAGTCTGTGTGTGTGTGTGTGTATTGACTCAGCAGTCTGTGTGTTTATGGATTCCGCAGTCTGTGGGTGTGTGTGTATGGACTCAGCAGTCTGTGTGTGTGTGCATGGACTCAGCAGTCTGCATGTGTGTGTGTGTGTGTGTATGGACTCAGCAGTCTGTGTGTGTGTGTGTGTGTGTGTGAGGACTTCACAGTCTGTGTGTGTGTATATGGACTCAGCAGTCTGTCTGTGTGTGTGGACTCAGCAGTCTGTGTGTGTGGACTCAGCAGTCTTTGTGTATGGATTCAGCAGTCTGTGTGTGTGTGTCTGTGTGTGTATGGACTCAGCAGTCTGTGTGTGTGTGTGTGTGTGTGTGGACGCAGCAGTCTGTGTGTGTGTATATACTCAGCAGTCTATGTGTGTGTGTGTGTGTGTGTATGGACTCAGCAGTCTATGTGTGTGTGTATGGACTCAGCAGCAGGGCCGCCATCAGGGCATGACAACCATCGGTCCTGGCAGTCCGGGCCCCACATTCCTTATGTGCATATTTATATATATATATATATATATATATATATATATATATAGCGATTTTCAATATATATATGTGCACAGAGGGCACCCTGCTACCTGTACATTGAAGAGGGGGTGCAGCAGCACACTCTGTCCTCCTTTCCAGCTGCTCTCTGTCTAACTTTCCTGTGCCCTACGGCCACCAGAGCGTTGCCACGGGTTAAATATACACAGATAAATAAAACAAAATACACCCCTCCCCCCTATTTTACACACGCACTACACACTCACTGCATTCACTAAACACATTCTGCACTACACATACTCACACTACATTCACTAAACACACTCTGCACTCACTACAAACACTATATTCACTAAACACACTCTGCCCTACGCACACACACTACATTCACTAAACACACTTTGCTCTACACACTCTACATTCACTATACACACTTTGCTCTACACACACACTACATTTACTATACACACTTTGCACTAAACACACACACACACACACACACACTACATTCACTAAACACACTCTGCACTACATTCACTAAACACACTTTGCACTACACACACTACATTCACTATACACACATTTCACTCACTACACACTACATTTGCTAAACACACTCTGCACTACACACACACACACTACATTCACTAAAAACACTTTGCACTACACACACACATTACATTCACTATAGACACGTTGCACTCACTACAGACACACTCCATTTACTAAACATATTTTGCACTCGCTATACACTATGTAACGGATCGCCTGGCACCCCGACTTGGTACCTCCGTTAATGGATGCTCCTAGTGCTTCCTGAGGACTCCAAGCACTCTGGCAGACACCACAATCACCGAACCGATGCAACATATGAACCTTCTCAAGCATAGGAATGCTGTAGACCGTTGAATAGGAACCATACAAATAGGCTTGCACTCCTAGCAGTCAACTGGAACAGCATGCAATAAATCCTCCCCCCCAATAATGAGACGACACATCACTTTGAGGGTAAAACAGGAACTCTGGACTGGCTCATCCAGCCAGGCTTTTATTTCCAACTCACACATACAGGCCACACCCAGGGGGAGGCATAAAAGAACCAATGACATAGATGTTACCTCCCACACATCCCCTCCCCTAAGTGTGACACATAATCCCATTATGCATACAGTGTCAAATATACTTTTACACAACTTTCATAACTTTAAAACCATACATCACATTCACATAAAAATACATATCCACAATCAATCCATTCAGGGGAACAACATATTAAAAAATGGCATGAATCCGACCAGGGGTTCAAAAGTTACTAAAAGTATCTTCTGTTCCTTTCTGGCTGGCAGAAAAACATCCCCACAATGCACCCTGGTTTCCTCCCTTCTGCCCTGGAGTTAATTGGAGAAGTAATCCAATTACCCAGGACTAAAGGCAGACTCCATTAACCACATGGTTGCAAAACGACATAAAACACTTTAAAATACATAAAGTCACATTTACACATAACACACAGACATTTCACCTATCCCCAGATAGCTGGGATCTGCACGCACAAAACTACCGAATAGCGCGCAGATCCTACTCACACAGTACAATTGCCATGGAGCTAAAGTCTTTCCCATAGTCTTTCATTATATGAATAGGCTCCATGGTATGGCTATCTGGGGTATCACATTCCCATAAAGTCTGGTCCATAGTCCAAAGGCAAGAGGTGGGCAATCAGCCCCCTCCAAGGACACGTGGCGAGGTCGGTTTCGCCACACTTCTCCCCTTTACCCCCCAGACTAACAGGGTACTTGACCTCCTGCCGGTCAGTGCCCTTGTTAGTCCAGCACTCCACCCACAAGACAGAAACAGCAGAGCAGCCCACCCACAATAAACAGTTACTACACCTGGGTGAGGGAGAATCTTGTCCAGGTTCAGGTGCCTCACCACGGCTGTGTGGGGGACTGGTAGGCTGCCTTGGTAGGTTGCTGAGGGGGCAGAGACCAGCGGTACTCTGTCCTGTTGCCAGCACTACCACGGGAGTAGTCTGGTTGGAGCCTGGTTGCTGGAGACCAACTGTCTCCCCTTTAAATACACCGCTCTGCTGCTGGAGACCGACTGTCTCCCCTTGAGTTACACCGCTCTGCTGCTGGAGACAGACTGTCTCCCCTTTAAATACACCGCTCTGCTGCTGGAGACCGACTGTCTCCCCTTGAGTTACACCGCTCTGCTGCTGGAGACCGACTGTCTCCCCTTTAGTTACACAGCTCTGCTGCTGGAGACAGACTGTCTCCCCTTTGGCTAAACAGCCCTGTTGTGGGGGGGCAGGACCGACCGTCCCTACCCCCTGTGCTGGAAGTGCAGAGACCACGGTCCCATCTGCACAGGTGTGGGGCTTACAGTCTCCCCCTGGTACATTAAGCTGCCGCTGGGGAGAGGTGGTAACCAGCTCCTCTCCCATTAGAACACTCTGCCGCTGGGGAATGGAGACTGGGCTCTCTATTCCCTGTACATTAATGATCCGCCGCTGGGGAGAGGTGGTAACAATCTCCTCTCCCATGCATACTTCCCGTCTCTGCGGAGGGAGACCGACTGTCTCTCCTCCCAGCACAGAGTCCTGCTGTGGGGGAAAGGGGGCTGGGCTCTCTATTCCCTGCTGGATACTCTGCCGCTGGGGAATGGAGACCGGGCTCCCAATTCCCAACAAACCACACTGCCACTGGGGAGGGAGGACGGCTCCTTCAGCTCCCTGTAACTTGGGCGCAGAGACCACGGTCCCATCTGCGCTGGTGTGGGGCTTACGGTCTCCCCTTGGTGGGTTAGGCTGCCGCTGGAGAGAGGGTGTAACAAGCTCCTCTCTCTGAACTGTAACCTGCCACTGGGGATCTGGGCCGACTGCCCAGCATCCCTGTAGGGCCGGTAGAGAGACCTCGATCCCATCTCCACCTGCCATCTGTGGGTCTCTCCAGGACCAGTCTATGAGGTCCCCTACTTCTGCAACTGGTAGTGAAGCAGGGGGTACCTCTGCCGCGTTTTCCCAGCTATAGGCTAGCAGGTCTGGGTCTGCCACCCAGTTTTCCCGGTCTGCGTCCCTGCTCTGCGGCTGGCAGGAATTTAATAGTTCTACATAGTCCATCTCCAGCTCTCGTTCCATGGCAGCGAAACGGCGGAGGTCTTCTCCCAGTCCAATAGATCTCGGGCCCTGTATCATCTCACCTCGGTAATGAAAGATAGCCCAGTACCGTGACTCTGCTGGACTGCCGAAGTCGACATCCTCCACTAAGGCTTTCCACAACAGGCCAGGGCTTGTGTAGTTCTTCCCCTCTGGCTGGATGCCCTCTGCCCTCCACGTCTCTGGCTGGACAGTGCACCACCACAGTGCCCGGTATGAGGCGTCCAGGCTCAGTTCCCTTTCCACCAGGTATTCAAGTTGTCTTACCCGCTGCCCTCCGGGTTGGTCTCCCAGAAGCGGCATCCGCCAGGCCATTTGTTCCTCCAACTGGTATGCGACACCAGGAAGGCGCTGCTGCCGTTGATACTGGACTTCCTCCAGGGCATCGTACCATAATTCTTTCCGGACATTATCTCTCCATTCTAATTCACTCTCTTCCTCAGGTGTGTGTGTTGCCCAGGGGTCTACGAACCCCATTTTCCCAAATCTTTTTGTAAACAGGGACGCTGTATGAACACTAGCGTCGCCCTCCCTTTATAATCCAAACGAACTGTGTCTCCGAGCTGCTTTACCTCGCACTAGGACGCCATCCCACCGCTTGCCACCAATGTAACGGATCGCCTGGCACCCCGACTTGGTACCTCCGTTAATGGATGCTCCTAGTGCTTCCTGAGGACTCCAAGCACTCTGGCAGACACCACAATCACCGAACCGATGCAGCATATGAACCTTCTCAAGCATAGGAATGCTGTAGACCGTTGAATAGGAACCATACGAATAGGCTTGCACTCCTAGCAGTCAACTGGAACAGCATGCAATAAATCCTCCCCCCCAATAATGAGACGACACATCACTTTGAGGGTAAAACAGGAAATCTGGACTGGCTCATCCAGCCTGGCTTTTATTTCCAACTCACACATACAGGCCACACCCAGGGGGAGGCATAAAAGAACCAATGACATAGATGTTACCTCCCACACATCCCCTCCCCTAAGTGTGACACATAATCCCATTATGCATACAGTGTCAAATATACTTTTACACAACTTTCATAACTTTAAAACCATACATCACATTCACATAAAAATACATATCCACAACCAATCCATTCAGGGGAACAACATATTAAAAAATGGCATGAATCCGACCAGGGGTTCAAAAGTTACTAAAAGTATCTTCTGTTCCTTTCTGGCTGGCAGAAAAACATCTCCACAATGCACCCTGGTTTCCTCCCTTCTGCCCTGGAGTTAATTGGAGAAGTAATCCAATTACCCAGGACTAAAGGCAGACTCCATTAACCACATGGTTGCAAAACGACATAAAACACTTTAAAATACATAAAGTCACATTTACACATAACACACAGACATTTCACCTATCCCCAGATAGCTGGGATCTGCACGCACAAAACTACCGAATAGCGCGCAGATCCTACTCACACAGTACAATTGCCATGGAGCTAAAGTCTTTCCCATAGTCTTTCATTATATGAATAGGCTCCATGGTATGGCTATCTGGGGTATCACATTCCCATAAAGTCTGGTCCATAGTCCAAAGGCAAGAGGCGGGCAATCAGCCCCCTCCAAGGACACGTGGCGAGGTCGGTTTCGCCACACACTACATTCACTACAAACACACTACATGCTCTATACACACTGCATCCACTATACACACTACATCCACTACAAAAACACACACTCTGCATTCACTATACACACCTGCATTCACTACACATACACTCTGCATCTCCAATATGCAGCATATCTGCCATGTGAATACAATGGAAAGAGAGGTCAACTCTTTGTGTATAGTGCATATAAAATGTGAGTAAATAGTTAGATGCTTACTACTACCTATCTATCTCAACACTAAGGTCAGACAGACATGAGTCTGGGGAGCCAGGGTAGGAAAAAATATTCCAAAATAGAGTTTGTAATGATTGGATTATTCCACTAGGTTTTCACTGACAAAAAAATCAATTTATCACTGTGGTTCCATCATGGTATAGTTCACTTTGTTGCCCTCTACATATTGTCAATGATTTATGAGGCACAATTAGAAATGTGTAGTCTTTTCTTTATAATCTCCTACCCTCAAAATAGTTAAGTGTCTTCCACTACATAATTCATCCTAAATGCACAGTAAAGAATTTCTGAGCGGGATATATCATTTGATGTGGTAGAAAACAGATGGAGAGTGGTACCGTGTTTGCTTTAGGAAAATAGAAAACAAGAAGTTAGATAATTGTCTCCCCTTATTATTAAACTGCAAGTTGTGATTATTGTCTAATTCTAACACAAAGTGTGTGAATACAATAATATAAAAAGCACTGCAAATAAAGTAAAAAAAATCAAAGCACCATAAACACTAAAGCATAGTGTAGTAGTTGTGGTGCTATGATGCCATATATGGTGTTTTTTGAAAAAAACATTGTCAAGTAGTTAAGCAAAAACATAGATATCCACAGGTCTCAAAGCGAAGTTCTTAACTTGACGTGATCTTGATTTTACAAGATTTACTTGAACTCTGGAGCAGAATAAGGACAATTTATGTTCTTGTTTCAAGTTCAAGGTCTTATCTGGTATGAACATGCACTCACATTATTCACTCAGTGTCAGTGAGCGCAATCTAGTGTACCAGGATTCAGACAGGCCAAATTAATACAATCATTCTCACCATTCAAGAACTTAAAAAAGAAATAAGAAACTGAAATCTCCTAATTATCATGGTATAAGGTAAGTGTTGTACTTTTCAAGTCGCTTCACCAGAACTCCATGAGGCACCCACAGTGAAGACCTTGCTCTATAATAGATAAGGGCAGGGACTAATTAAAGTATTTAGAAAATTGGTCAGACGCAAACAACCGCAAACAGTCCATTTGCACAACCGCAAACTCCCCATTAGTGATGTACCGAACTGTTCGCTGGCGAATAGTTCCCGGCGAACATAGCGTGTTCGCGTTCGCCACGGCGGGTGAACACATGCGCGGTTCCATCCGCCCCCTATTCGTCATCATTGACTAAACTTTGACCCTGTGCCTCACAGTCAGCAGACACATTGCAGCCAATCAGCAGCAGACCATTGCTTCCAGACCCTCCCACCTCCTGTACAGCATCCATTTTAGATTCATTCTGAAGCTGCATTCTTAGATAGAGGAGGGAAAGTGTAGCTGCTGCTCATTTGATAGGGAAATGTATAGCTCGGCTAGTGTATTCAGTGTCCACTACAGTCCTGAAGGACTCATCTGATCTCTGCTGTAAGGACAGCACCCCAAAAACCCCTTTTTAGGGCTAGAACATCAGTCTGCTTTTTTTTTTTTTGTGTAGATGTGACGAGACCAAGATCGCCACATTGCATTGGAGGAGCTTGGTTGCCCGCCTGCTGCCTTTGGATTATGGACCGGCAGTTAAAGGGTTAATTTCGCTGTGCAGAAGGATTTATTTCTCCCTTTCTGCACAGCCGTTCGGTAGATTCTATCTACCGAACAAACAGCCTTCTGTCAGCTTCCCCAGAGCCATGGGAAGCCGTCCGGCACTGTTAATGGGCCCCCCAGAGGCTGGCGTTTGCCTCCTATCGACCTCCCTGGAGCCGCGGTTAACTGCGGCTCAACAAGCATCTGCCGGCAACTGACCACCCAGTAGCTGCGGTTAACCGCAGCTTAATTGATTGTTACTGGGTGGTCGCGGTTGCACCTAGCCGCCACACGATGGCGGTGTTCTGGAGCTCCCCGGGCAGCCAGCGCTTTTCTGCCTGGCTTTCATGCACCAAACCCGGACACTTTTACGTGCATGCACCGCTGAATCTCCAGCCCCTGGTTCTAATTTGTACTAATTTAACGAATGCATGTAAATTCGGTAGTTTATGTTGGAGGAATGTTTTAACCCAGATAGCTATGCCATGGAGCATGTTAGGGTAATTAAAGACTTTGGCTCCATGGCAATTAAATTGTATTCGTGTGGTCTGAGTGCCATTCACCTAATAATGTGCACTCAGACCTGAGCTATCTGGGGATATGTTAAATGTATATATTTACTGTGCTATTTGTCCCATTATGTATTTTAAAGTGATATACTGTCTTTGTGTCCCCACGTGTGTAATGGAGTTTTGCCTTTGTCCTGGGAGATAATTGAATAACTTCTCCAGGGCAGGAAAAATTGTGGGGATGTTTTACAACTGTATGTCTGTAATTGGTACTTGTCTGTCCGTTGTTACAGTCTTCAATCTGGTCCCCTAGGGGAGTGTCCACCAGGTGGGAGACCTGCATAAATACAGGGGCAGGTAACCCTCAATAAACAGACCACTGCTTGACCCTCAACACGGAGCCTTGTCTCGTTCTTGGGGGGATTCACTGTATGCTGATAGAGACTGACTGCCAGGAGTGTAAGCTGCTTGGGAGCTTTTCCTGTTCGTCTGCTAGCAGCTATTCGTGAGGTTCCAGTTCGGGAGTTTGGAGTGCTACCTTATTCCCTTGTATGCAGTTCGGGAGTTTGGTGCATTCACTTATATCCAATTCGTGTGTTTTTGTGATTCTACAGTAGCTGTGCCTGTCTGTGAAAAGGGGATAATCGCCTAAACGATTTTAAATCCTTGTCTGCTGAAACGGTCCGTTACACCACTTTTTAGGGCTAGAACATCAGTCTGCTTTTTTTTGTGTGTAATCTAATTGCAGTTGCCTGCCTGCCTGCCAGCTTCTGTGTCAGGATCACAGTGGATACTGTGCCCACTTGCCCAGTGCCACCACTCATATCTGGTGTCACAATAGCTTGCATTTAAAAACAAAAAAATGTTTTTCACTGTAATAGATTGAATAGCAGTTAGTTGTCTGCAAGCGTCTGTGTGTCAGGTCAACAGCATGTACTCTGCCAACCTCTGCCAGTGCACATTGCCACTCATATCTGGTGTCACAATAGCGTGCATTTAAAACCAAAAAACTTTTTTCACTGTTATAGATTGAATAGCAGTTAGTTGTCTTCAAGCGGGTGTGTCAGGCCTACAGCGTGTACTCTGCCAACCTCTGCCAGTGCAAATTGCCACTCATATCTGGTGTCACAATAGCGTGCATTTAAAACCCAAAAACTTTTTTCACTGTTATAGATTGAATAGCAGTTAGTTGTCTTCAAGCGGGTGTGTCAGGCCTACAGCGTGCACTCTGCCAACCTCTGCCAGTGCACATTGCCACTCATATCTGGTGTCACAATAGCGTGCATTTAAAACCAAAAAACTTTTTCACTGTTATAGATTGAATAGCAGTTAGTTGTCTTCAAGCGGGTGTGTCAGGCCTACAGCGTATACTCTGCCAACCTCTGCAAGTGCACATTGCCACTAATATCTGCTGTCACAATAGCGTGCATTTAAAACCAAAAAACTTTTCCACTGTTATAGATTGAATAGCAGTTAGTTGTCTTCAAGCGGGTGTGTAAGGCCTACAGCGTGTACTCTGCCAACCTCTGCCAGTGCACATTTCCACTCTTATATGGTGTCGCAATAGATTGCATTTAAAAAACCCAAAACTTTTTTCACTGTTATAGATTGAATAGCAGTTAGTTGTCTGCAAGCGGGTGTCAGGCCTACAACGTGTACTCTGCCAACCTCTGCCAGTGCACATTGCCACTCATATCTGGTGTCACAATAGCGTGCATTTAAAACCAAAAAACTTTTTTCACTGTAATAGATTGAATAGCAGTTAGTTGTCTTCAAGTGGGTGTGTCAGGCCTACAGCGTGTACTCTGCTAACCTCTGCAAGTGCACATTGCCACTCATAGCTGGTGTCACAATAGCGTGCATTTAAAACCAAAAAACTTTTTTCACTGTTATGGATTGAATAGCAGTTAGTTGTCTTCAAGCGGGTGTGTCAGGCCTACAGCATGTACTCTGACAACCTCTGCCAGTGCAAATTGCCACTCATATCTGGTGTCACAATAGCGTGCATTTAAAACCCAAAAACGTTTTTCACTGTTATAGATTGAAAAGCAGTTAGTTGTCTTCAAGCGGGTGTGTCAGGCCTACAGCGTGTACTCTGCCAACCTCTGGAAGTGCACATTGCCACTCATATCTGGTGTCACAATAGCATGTATTTAAAACCAAAAAACGTTTTTCACTGTTATAGATTGAATAGCAGTTAGTTGTCTTCAAGCGGGTGTTTCAGGCCTACAGCGTGTACTCTGCCAACCTCTGCCAGTGCACATTGCCACTCATATCTGGTGTCACAATAGCGTACATCTAAAACCAAAAAACTTTTTTCACTGTTATAGATTGAAAAACAGTTACTTGTCTTCAAGCGGGTATGTCAGGCCTACAGCGTGTACTCTGCTAACCTCTGCAAGTGCACATTGCCACTCATAGCTGGTGTCACAATAGCGTGCATTTAAAACCAAAAAACTTTTTTCACTGTTATGGATTGAATAGCAGTTAGTTGTCTTCAAGCGGGTGTGTCAGGCCTACAGCATGTACTCTGACAACCTCTGCCAGTGCAAATTGCCACTCATATCTGGTGTCACAATAGCGTGCATTTAAAACCCAAAAACGTTTTTCACTGTTATAGATTGAAAAGCAGTTAGTTGTCTTCAAGCGGGTGTGTCAGGCCTACAGCGTGTACACTGCCAACCTCTGCCAGTGCAAATTGCCACTCATATCTGGTGTCACAATAGCGTGCATTTAAAACCAAAAAACTTTTTTCACTGTTATAGATTGAATAGCAGTTACTTGTCTTCAAGCGGGTGTGTCAGGCCTACAACGTGTACTCTGCCAACCTCTGCCAGTGCACATTGCCACTCATATCTGGTGTCACAATAGCGTGCATTTAAAACCAAAAAACTTTTTTCACCGTTATAGATTGAATAGCAGTTAGTTGTCTTCAAGCGGGTGTGTCAGGCCTACAGCGTATACTCTGCCAACCTCTGCAAGTGCACATTGCCACTAATATCTGCTGTCACAATAGCGTGCATTTAAAACCAAAAAACGTTTCCACTGTTATAGATTGAATAGCAGTTAGTTGTCTTCAAGCGGGTGTGTAAGGCCTACAGCGTGTACTCTGCCAACCTCTGCCAGTGCACATTGCCACTCTTATCTGGTGTCGCAATAGATTGCATTTAAAAACCCCAAAACTTTTTTCACTGTTATAGATTGAATAGCAGTTAGTTGTCTGCAAGCGGGTGTCAGGCCTACAACGTGTACTCTGCCAACCTCTGCCAGTGCACATTGCCACTCATATCTGGTGTCACAATAGCGTGCATTTAAAACCAAAAAACTTTTTTCACTGTAATAGATTGAATAGCAGTTAGTTGTCTTCAAGTGGGTGTGTCAGGCCTACAGCGTGTACACTGCCAACCTCTGCCAGTGCACATTGCCACTCATATCTGGTGTCACAATAGCGTGCATTTAAAACCAAAAAACTTTTTTCACTGTTATAGATTGAATAGCAGTTAGTTGTCTTCAAGTGGGTGTGTCAGGCCTACAGCGTGTACTCTGCCAACCTCTGGAAGTGCACATTGCCACTCATATCTGGTGTCACAATAGCATGTATTTAAAACCAAAAAACTGTTTTCACTGTTATAGATTGAATAGCAGTTAGTTGTCTTCAAGCGGGTGTTTCAGGCCTACAGCGTGTACTCTGCCAACCTCTGCCAGTGCACATTGCCACTCATATCTGGTGTCACAATAGCGTACATTTAAAACCCAAAAACTTTTTTCACTGTTATAGAATGAAAAACAGTTACTTGTCTTCAAGCGGGTGTGTCAGGCCTACAGCGTGTACTCTGCCAACCTCTGGAAGTGCACATTGCCACTCATATCTGGTGTCACAATAGCGTGCATTTAAAACCAAAAAACTTTTTTCACTGTTATAGATTGAATAGCAGTTAGTTGTCTTCAAGCGAGTGTGTCAGGCCTACAGCGTGTACTCTGCCAAACTCTGCAAGTGCACATTGCCACTCATATCTGGTGTCACAATAGCATGTATTTAAAACCAAAAAAAGTTTTTTACTGTTATAGATTGAATAGCAGTTAGTTGTCTTCAAGCGGGTGTGTCAGGCCTAAAGCGTGTACTCTGCCAACCTCTGCCAGTGCACATTGACACTCATATCTGGTATCACAATAGCGTGCATTTAAAAGCAAAAAACTTTTTTTACTGTTATAGATTGAAAAACAGTTACTTGTCTTCAAGTGGGTGTGTCAGGCCTACAGCGTATACTCTGCCAACCTCTGCAAGTGCACATTGCCACTAATATCTGCTGTCACAATAGCGTGCATTTAAAACCAAAAAACTTTTCCACTGTTATAGATTGAATAGCAGTTAGTTGTCTTCAAGCGGGTGTGTAAGGCCTACAGCATGTACTCTGCCAACCTCTGCCAGTGCACATTGCCACTCTTATCTGGTGTCGCAATAGATTGCATTTAAAAACCCCAAAACTTTTTTCACTGTTATAGATTGAATAGCAGTTAGTTGTCTTCAAGTGGGTGTTTCAGGCCTACAGCGTGTACTCTGCCAACCTCTGGAAGTGCACATTGCCACTCATATCTGGTGTCACAATAGCATGTATTTAAAACCAAAAAACTTTTTTCACTGTTATAGATTGAAAAACAGTTACTTGTCTTCAAGCGGGTGTGTCAGGCCTACAGCATGTACTCTGCCAACCTCTGCCAGTGCACATTGCCACTCATATCTGGTGTCACAATAGCGTGCATTTAAAACCAAAAAACGTTTTTCACTGTTATAGATTGAATAGCAGTTAGTTGTCTTCAAGCGGGTGTGTCAGGCCTACAGCGTGTACTCTGCCAAACTCTGCAAGTGCACATTGCCACTAATATCTGCTGTCACAATAGCGTGCATTTAAAACCAAAAAACGTTTCCACTGTTATAGATTGAATAGCAGTTAGTTGTCTTCAAGCGGGTGTGTAAGGCCTACAGCGTGTACTCTGCCAACCTCTGCCAGTGCACATTGCCACTCTTATCTAGTGTCGCAATAGATTGCATTTAAAAACCCCAAAACTTTTTTCACTGTTATAGATTGAATAGCAGTTAGTTGTCTGCAAGCGGGTGTCAGGCCTACAACGTGTACTCTGCCAACCTCTGCCAGTGCACATTGCCACTCATATCTGGTGTCACAATAGCGTGCATTTAAAACCAAAAAACTTTTTTCACTGTAATAGATTGAATAGCAGTTAGTTGTCTTCAAGTGGGTGTGTCAGGCCTACAGCGTGTACTCTGCCAACCTCTGCCAGTGCACATTGCCACTCATATCTGGTGTCACAATAGCGTGCATTTAAAACCAAAAAACTTTTTTCACTGTTATAGATTGAATAGCAGTTAGTTGTCTTCAAGTGGGTGTTTCAGGTCTACAGCGTGTACTCTGCCAACCTCTGGAAGTGCACATTGCCACTCATAGCTGGTGTCACAATAGCGTGCATTTAAAACCAAAAAACTTTTTTCACTGTTATGGATTGAATAGCAGTTAGTTGTCTTCAAGCGGGTGTGTCAGGCCTACAGCATGTACTCTGCCAACCTCTGCCAGTGCACATTGCCACTCATATCTGGTGTCACAATAGCGTGCATTTAAAACCAAAAAAACTTTTTTCACTGTTATAGATTGAATAGCAGTTAGTTGTCTTCAAGCGGGTGTGTCAGGCCTACAGCGTGTACTCTGCCAAACTCTGCAAGTGCACATTGCCACTCATATCTGGTGTCACAATAGCGTGTATTTAAAACCAAAAAACGTTTTTCACTGTTATATATTGAATAGCAGTTAGTTGTCTTCAAGCGGGTGTGTCAGGCCTAAAGCGTGTACTCTGCCAACCTCTGCCAGTCCACATTGCCACTCATATCTGGTGTCACAATAGCGTGCATTTAAAACCAAAAAACTTTTTTCACTGTTATAGATTGAATAGCAGTTAGTTGTCTTCAAGCGGGTGTGTCAGGCCTACAGCGTGTACTCTGCCAACCTCTGCAAGTGCACATTGCCACTCATAGCTGGTGTCACAATAGCGTGCATTTAAAACCAAAAAACTTTTTTCACTGTTATAGATTGAATAGCAGTTAGTTGTCTTCAAGCGGGTGTGTCAGGCCTACAACATGTACTCTGCCAGCCTCTGCCAGTGCACATTGCCACTCATATCTGGTCTCACAGTAGCTTGCACGCATAGTACCACTAATCCAAAAAAAAATGACAGGCAGAGGCAGGCTACCCCGCAGGGGCCGTCATGGTCGTGGTGCTACGATTCCCTTTAGCCCTATAATAATGCCAAATTTTCAGAGGCCACGTACCCTGAACTTGAAAAGTTCTGAGGACATAGTTGACTGGCTAACACAGGACACCCAATCTTCTACAGCTTCCGCTCGGAACCTTCCGCCACCACCAACACTAGCACCACAGCTGCTTCACTTTATCTGTCAGAGGAGTTATTTACACATCCGTTTGAAGAAATGAGTGATGCGCAGCCATTATTGCCAGAGGATGTAGATAACAGGGATATGTCTCAGACAGGCAGCATTACACACATGGACGTACCGTGTGATGATGATGTTGTACCCGCTGCTGCTTCCTTTTCTGAGTTGTCAGATACAAGTGAAGCGGTTGATGATGACGATGCGTCCATGGATGTCACGTGGGTGCCCGCTCGGCAAGAAGAAGAACAGGGCGAAAGTTCAGATGGGGAGACAGAGAGGAGGAGGAGACGAGTTGGAAGTAGGGGGAGGTCATCGCAAGGAGCTAGTGGCACAGTCAGACAGCATGCATCGGCACCCGGGGTCAGCCCGACAGCACGCCAATCTATGCATGCTGTGTCCACAACCAGAATGCCATCATTGCAGAGCTCAGCAGTGTGGCATTTCTTTTGTGTGTCTGCCTCTGACAACAGCGATGCCATTTGCAACCTGTACCACAAGAAACTGCGTCGTGGGAAGTCCAACACCCACCTAGGTACAACTGCTTTGCGTAGGCACATGATCGCACATCACAAATGAATATGGGATCATCACATGAGTACAAGCAGCACACAAACTCAAAGCCGCCATCCTCCTCCTGGTCCAGCATCTTCAGCCACGTCAACCACTGCTGTCCTCCTTGCCCCCTCTCAACCATCCGCCACTCCGTCTCTCACCTTGAGCAGTTCCCGCTCATCTGCCCACAGTCAGGTGTCTGTCAAGGACATGTTTGAGCATAAGAAGCCAATGTGAGAAAGTCACCCCCTTGCCCAGCGTCTGACAGCTGGCTTTTCTGAACTATTAGCCCGCCAGCTCTTAACATACAAGCTGGTGGAGTCTGAGGCGTTCATAAAATTTGTGGCTATTGGGATACCGCAGTGGAAGGTACCCGGACGAAATTTCTTTGCACAAAAGGCAATCCCCAACCTGTACTCGATTGTGCAAAAGGAAGTAATGGCATGAGTCACACCGGACAAGCACTCCTGTCCGCCCTGAACGCACAGGTGGAAAAGTAGCTGACTCCGCAGCAACTGGATATTGGCAAAGTGGATTGTGACAACGGAACAAATTTGTTGGCGGCATTGAAGTTGGGCAAGTTGACACATGTGCCGTGCATGGCTTACACAGGCTTACAGGACGTTCTGAAGCAGGCCAGGAAGGTGTGTGGCCATTTCAGGCGTTCCTACACGGCCATGGCGCACTTTGCAGATATCCAGTGGTGAAACAACATGCCAGTGAGGCGCTTGATTTGCGACAGCCTGACACGTTGGAATTCAACACTCCTAATGTTCGACCGCCTGCTCCAACAAGAAAAAGCCGTTAATGAATATTTGTATGACCGGGGTGCTAGGACAGCCTCTGCGGAGCTGGGATTTTTTTTTGCCATGTTACTGGATGCTCATGCGCAATGCCTGTAGGCTCATGCGTCCTTTTGAGGAGGTGACAAACCTAGTCAGTCGCACCGAAGGCTCCATCAGCGACATCATACCATATTTTTTCTCCCTGGAGCGTGCCCTGCGAAGAATGCTGGATCAGGCCGTAGATGAGCGTGAAGAGGAAGAGGAAGAGTTGTGGTCACCATCACCACCAGAAACAGCCTTATCAGCATCGCTTGCTGTACCTGCGGCAACGCTGGTACAGGATTGTGAGGAAGAGGAGTCAGAGGAGGAATGTGGCTTTGAGGAGGAGGAGGAAGACCAACCACAACAGGCATCCCAAGATGCTCGTTGTCACCTATCTGGAACCCGTGGTGTTGTAGGTGGCTGGGGGAAAGAACATACCTTCATTGAGATTACTGAGGAGGAGGAACGGGAAATGAGTAGCTCGGCATCCAACCTTGTGCAAATGGGGTCTTTCATGCTGTCGTGCCTGTTGAGGGACCCTCGTATAAAAAGGCTGAAGGAGAACGACCTGTACTGGGTGTCCACGCTACTAGACCCCCGGTATAAGCAGAACGTGGCTGAAATTTTACCAAATTACAAGAAGTCGGAAAGGATGCAGCATTTGCAAAATAAATTAAAAAGTATGCTTTAATCCCTTAATGACACAACTTCTGGAATAAAAGGGAATCATGACGGAATATATCCGTCGTCTGTCCTTAAGGGGTTAAGGGTGATGACACAGCACAACGGGAATCTAACAGGGAAAGAGGTGAAAGTAATCCTCCTCCTCCCACGACCACGCCGGCAAGGACAGGACACTTTAAAGACATGTTGTTGATGGAGGACATGCAGAGCTTTTTAAGTCCTACGCATCGCCACAGCCCTTCGGAATCCACCCTCAGAGAACGAGTCGACCGACAGGTAGCAGACTACCTCGCCTTAACTGCAGATATCGACACTCTAAAGAGCGATGAACCCATGGACTAGTGGGTGTACAGGCTTGACCTGTGGCCTGAGCTATCCCAATTTTCGATAGAACTTCTGGCCTGCCCCGCTTCAAGTGTCCTGTCAGAAAGGACCTTCACTGCAGCAGGAGGTATTGTCACTGAGAAGAGAAGTCACCTAGGTCAAAACAGTCTAGATTACCTCACCTTTATTAAGATGAATGAGGGATGGATCCCAAAGGGACTAACAGTGGGCGATACATTCCACTAAAAAAGGCCTGATGAGATGAGCTGCCTTGGGCTAAAAATGGTGACCCTATGTAGGAGGAACAGTCCCTATTCTGCTCTGTGTCAGTGTGTATCAGGGTCCCTGAGGACAGGTGTCAATCCATATCTGCCAAGTGACCCTATGTAGGGGGAACAGTCCATATTCTGCTCTGTGTCAGTGTGTATCATGGTCTCTGAGGACAGGTGTCAATCCATATCTGCCAAGTGACCCTATGTAGGGGGAACAGTCTCTATTCTGCTCTGTGTCAGTGTGTATCAGGGTCTCTGAGGACAGGTGTCAATCCATATCTGCCAAGTGACCCATGTAGGGGGAACAGTCCCTATTCTGCTCTGTGTCAGTGTGTATCAGGGTCTCTGAGGACAGGTGTCAATCCATATCTGCCAAGTGACCCATGTAGGCGGAACAGTCCCTATTCTGCTCTGTGTCAGTGTGTATCATGGTCTCTGGGGACAGGTGTCAATCCATATCTGCCATGTGACCCTATGTAGGGGGAACAGTCTCTATTCTGCTCTGTGTCAGTGTGCATCATGGTCTCTGGGGACAGGTGTCAATCAATATCTGCCAAGTAACGCTATGTAGGGGGAACAGTCTCTATTCTGCTCTGTGTCAGTGTGTATCAGGGATCCTTAGGATAGGTGTCAATCCATATCTGCGAAGCGACCCTATGTAGGGGGAACAGTCCCTGTTCTGCTCTGTGTCAGTGTCTATCAGGGTCTCTGAGGACAGGTGTCAATCCATATCTGCCAAGTGACACTCTGTAGGGGGAACAGTCCCTATTCTGCTCTGTGTCAGTGTGTATCAGGGTCTCTGAGGACAGATGTCAATCCATATGTCAAGGTGTCAATATGTCATATGTCAGGTGTCAATCCATATCCATTGGGATTTATGCCCTTTATGGATTAAAACCAGACTCTGCATCAACTGTGTAATTTTCCATGGGAGTTTTGCCATGGATCCCCCTCCGGCATGCCACAGTCCAGGTGTTAGTCCCCTTGAAACAACTTTTCCATCACTATTGTGGCCAGAAAGAGTCCATGTGGGTTTTAAAATTCGCCTGCCCATTGAAGTCTATGGCGTTTCGCCCGGTTCGCTGGTTTGCGAACGTTTGCGGAAGTTCGCGTTCGCCGTTCTCGAACCGAAAGTTTTATGTTCGCGACATCACTACTCCCCATTTGCAGAAAGTTGGATACCAAGCTAGCCATGTCCCGTTCCTTGTCCTCACTGATGTCATTGTTCCTTGTCCTCACTGATGTCATTCCTCCACCCAGCCACGTAAAACACCAAGGGTCCCCGAAAGGTGACAACAAGCCCCCTGGGACGCCTGCTGTGTTTGGTCTTCCACCTCCTCAAAGCCACCTTCCTCCTCTGACTCCTCTTCTTCAGACTCCTCTCTCTGCGTTGCCTCTCTCTGCGTTATTATAAGGTGTGTTAAGTAGTACTATTCCTATCAGTTTAATCCCTGTTACGTCCCCTATCAGGGGACGTGTATATGGCATTGATTTTAGGAACTGGGAGATGGAAAAAGATGCTTGGTCGGTCCTCCTACTTCAAATTTGGGGCACTGCGCATGCAATCTAATGTGCCACCAGATAGGAGTGGTGTGTTAAGTAGTACTATTCTTATCAGTTTAATCCCTGTTACGTCCCCTATCAGGGAATGTGTATATGGCATCGATTTTAGGAACCGGGAGATGGAAAAAGATGCTTGGTCGGTCCTCCTACTTCAAATTTGGGGCACTGCGTGTGCAATCTAATGTGCCACCAGATAGGAGTGGTGTGTTAAGTAGTACTATTCTTATCAGTTTAATCCCTGTTACGTCCCCTATCAGGGGACGTGTATATGGCATCGATTTTAGGAACCGGGAGATGGAAAAAGATGCTTGGTTGGTCCTCCTACTTCAAATTTGGGGCACTGCACGTGTAATCTAATGTGCCACCAGATAGGAGTGGTGTGTTAAGTAGTACTATTCTTATCAGTTTAATCCCTGTTACGTCCCCTATCAGGGGACGTGTATATGGCATCGGTTTTAGGAACCCGGAGATCGAAAAAGATGCTTGGTCGCTTCTCCTACTTCAAATTTGGGGCACTGCGCGTGCAATCTAATGTGCCACCAGATAGGAGTGGTGTGTTAAGTAGTACTATTCTTATCAGTTTAATCCCTGTTACGTCCCCCTCATCAGGCCTTTTTTAGTCGAATGTATCGCCCACTGTCAGTCCCTTCGGGATCCATCCCTCATTCATCTTAATAAAGGTGAGGTAATCTAGACTTTTTTGACCTAGGCGACTTCTCTTCTCAGTGACAATACCTCCTGCTGCACTGAAGGTCCTTTCTGACAGGACACTTGAAGTGGGGCAGGCCAGAAGTTCTATCGCAAATTGGGATAGCTCAGGCCACAGGTCAAGCCTGCACACCCAGTAGTCAAGGGGTTCATCGCTCCTCAGTGTGTCGATATCTGCAGTTAAGGCGAGGTAGTCTGCTACCTGTCGGTCGAGTCGTTCTCTGAGGGTGGACCCCGAAGGGTTGTGGTGATGCGTAGGACTTAAAAAGCTCCGCATGTCCTCCATCAACAACACGTCTGTAAAGCGTCCTGTCCTTGCCGGCGTGGTCGTGGGAGGAGGAGGATTACTTTAACCTCTTCCCCTGTTAGATTCCCGTTGTGCTGTGACATCACCCTTATACGCTGTGTAAAGCATACTTTTTAATTTATTTTGGAACTGCTGCATCCTTTCCGACTTGTGGTAATTCGGTAACATTTCAGGCACTTTCTGCTTATACCGGGGGTCTGGTAGCGTGGACACCCAGTACAGGTCATTCTCCTTCAGCCTTTTTATACGAGGGTCCCTCAACAGGCACGACCTCTATCGCAGTTCTATCGCAAATTGGGATAGCTCAGGCCACAGGTCAAGCCTGCACACCCAGTAGTCAAGGGGTTCATCGCTCCTCAGTGTGTCGATATCTGCAGTTAAGGCGAGGTAGTCTGCTACCTGTCGGTCGAGTCGTTCTCTGAGGGTGGACCCCAAAGGGTTGTGGTGATGCGTAGGACTTAAAAAGCTCTGCATGTCCTCCATCAACAACACGTCTGTAAAGCGTCCTGTCCTTGCCGGCGTGGTCGTGGGAGGAGGAGGATTACTTTAACCTCTTCCCCTGTTAGATTCCCGTTGTGCTGTGACATCACCCTTATATGCTGTGTAAAGCATACTTTTTAATTTATTTTGGAACTGCTGCATCCTTTCCTACTTGTGGTAATTCGGTAACATTTCAGGCACTTTCTGCTTATACCGGGGGTCTGGTAGCGTGGACACCCAGTACAGGTCATTCTCCTTCAGCCTTTTTATACAAGGGTCCCTCAACAGGCACGACCTCATGAAAGATCCCATTTGCACAAGGTTGGATGCTGAGCTACTCATGTCCCGTTCCTCATCCTCAGTGATCTCACTGAAGGTATGTTCTTCCCCCCAGCCACGTACAACACCACGGGTTCCAGATAGGTGACAACGAGCACCCTGGGATGCCTGTTGTGGTTGGTCTACCTCCTCCTCCTCAAAGCCACATTCCTCCTCTGACTCCTCTTCCTCACAATCCTCTTCCAGCGTTGCCGCAGGTCCTGCAAGCGATGCTGATAAGGCTGTTTCTGGTGGTGATGGTGACCACAACTCTTCCTTTTCACACTCATCTACGGCCTGATCCAGCACTCTTCGCAGGGCACGCTCCAGGAAGAAAACAAATGGTATGATGTCGCTGATGGTGCCTTCGGTGTGACTGACTAGGTTTGTCACCTCCTCAAAAGGATGCATGAGCCTACAGGCATTGCGCATGAGCGTCCAGTAACGTGGCAAAAAAAATTCCCAGCTCCGCAGAGGCTGTCCTAGCACCCCGGTCATATAAATAGTCGTTAACAGCTTTTTCTTGTTGGAGCAGGCGGTCGAACATTAGGAGTGTTGAATTCCAACGTGTCGGGCTGTCGCAAATCAAGCGCCTCACTGGCATGTTGTTTCGCCGCTTGATATCTGAAAAGTGCGCCATGGCCGTGTAGGAACGCCTGAAATGGCCACACACCTTCCTGGCCTGCTACAGGACGTCCTGTAAGCCTGGGTACTTATGCACAAAGCATTGTACGATCAGATTACACACATGTGCCATGCACGGCGCATGTGTCAACTTGCCCAAATTCAATGCCGCCAACAAATTTCTTCTGTTGTCACAAACCACTTTTCCGATCTCCAGTTGGTGCAGAGTCAGCCACTGATCAACCTGTGCATTCAGGGCGGACAGGAGTGCTGGTCCGGTGTGACTCTCTGCTTTCAGGCAAGTCAACCCCAAGACGGCGTGACACTGCCGTATCTGGGCTGTGGAATAGTACCTGGGGAGCTGGGGGGGTGCCGTTGATGTGGAGCAAGACGCAGCGGCAGAAGAGGACTAAGCCAAGGAGGTTATGGAAGAGGATGGAGTAGGAGGAGTAGAGGAGGTGGCAGCAGGCCTGCCTGCAAGTCGTGGCGGTGTCACCAACTCCTCTGCAGAACCACGCATTCCATGCTTGGCAGCCGTCAGCAGGTTTACCCAATGCACAGTGTAGGTGATATACCTGCCCTGACCATGCTTTGCAGACCAGGTATCAGTGGTCAGATGGACCCTTGCCCCAACACTGTGTGCCAGACATGCCATGACTTCCTTTTGCACAATCGAGTACAAGTTGGGGATTGCCTTTTGTGAAAAGAAATTCCGGCCGGGTACCTTCCACTGCGGTGTCCCAATAGCTACAAATTTTTGGAACGCCTCAGACTCCACCAGCTTGTATGGTAAAAGCTGGCAGTCTAAGAGTTCAGACAAGCCAGCTGTCAGATGCCGGGCAAGGGGGTGACTTTGTGACATTGGCTTCTTACGCTCAAACATGTCCTTGACAGACACCTGACTGTCCTTCAGGACTGTAGTGGACACTGAAAACACTAGCCTAGCTATCGATTTCCCTATTAAATCAGCAGCAGCTACACTGTCCCTCCTCTCACTAAGAATGCAGCTTCCGAATGAATCTAAAATGGATGCTGTCCAGGAGGTGGGAGGGTCTGGGAGGGAGGGTCTGCTGCTGATTGGCTGGAATGTGTCTGCTGACTGTGAGGTACAGGATCAAAGTTTACTAAATGATGATGAATGGGGGGGGACCGAACATCGCATATGTTCGCCCGCCGAGGCGAACGCGAACAAGCTATGTTTGCCGGGAACTATTCGCCAGCTAACTATTCGGGACATCTCTAATAAAGACATTTCATTTCAGCATTAGCAACAATATTTTTATTTTTGAAGTGCAGGATTACTTACACATTTTAAAAACGACATTTGAGGTATAACACAATACGTAAAAACAGGCTTTAAATCTGAGCCCAAAATGTCATGAGAAGCTACACATTTCTTTTGATTGAATATGGAGTAGGTAAGCTCTGTTTGTGTGGTGCATTACCTCATGGTGAGACCCTTAAGGTGAGGGTCAGATAATGCAAGAGCTTTTGTCAAAATATGAGCCAAAAGATCCTATAAAATGCTTATTTTTTTGAAATAGCGGAGGAGCTTGTTCAGGAAATGTATCTCCACCATGACAATTGGGCCCCGTCCCCCTATAATAATTTTTATATATATGTTTATTTTGGGTGAGGAAAAACATAAAAGGGTTATTTGTGTGTACTGATAGTTACATATTGTTTTTAGTAAATAACTGTGCGAATATGTATGTTTAAATTTACTTTTTTATATATCATAATGTGGTTGTTATATTTTTATTTATTTATGTAAATTTCGATTTTATTGGTATTAATGCATCCAATATGCATATGTGTATATATATATATATATATATATATATATATATATGAAGAAGCAAAAATATACATGGTAGCATCACATGTCAAGAAGGTACATCTGAATGGAAAACAATATTCCTATAACTGAAGGGAAAACAGTATGGATTTGATATGACTAAGCAGGCATAGTAACCATCTGTATGGCTAAATATTCTGTATAAGGTTAGCCAATATATAAGAAGATCTCTTGGAGTAGAAGGAGCTATGTTTGGTGTGTGGCTACTGCACTCTAGACCCTAGGTCCATTTTATTTTTCCCTGAGATTTGTGGTATCCACTATAAGGCTATGTATCATTCTTGAACTGCAGCCAGCAGATTGAAGTCCCAGACTGGTGGGTCCTGGGTTGCAAAGTCCCTTCTCCTGGAGCTCTTGATGGCTGACTGTCCTCTGATCTTTGTATGGTCTTTGTTGGCGGCTCCTCTGGTAATGATAGTTGGTGTAGAAAAGTCTCTGGGTCATCCGCGGAGGTCAAGGTGAGTATGCCATCATCCTTCGTGACTATTAAAGAGCCCTCCACTCCTCAGCGATACTTGATCGAGTGATCTCTCAGTCTCCTGGCGATCGGGGCCAGCTTTCTTTTTTCCAGCAACACCTGGAATGGGAGATCTCCATACAAGACAATCTCTCTCACAGCATTCAACAATAATTTCAACCATATTTGGGTAGCATGGGCAGTTGGAGCCTGTTAACATTTCCATTCATCCACATTTAAATTAAAGTGGTAGTGTCACCCCCCATGCAAAATTTGTATGTCATACTGATAATATTTTTATGAAATACTAATATTGTCTGTGTTGGCAATTCACTGAAATTCCAACCTAGTTAAAAGATATACTGAGACAAAGAAGAGGCTACTTTGTCTTTGTATTTTTCCTACACCTGACACTTCTCGTTACTTGGTGGAGCTCCTACCATCTAGAAGTGTTAGTCCCGCAGCTGTTATGAGTGATGGCTGCAGGGAATTGGCTCTGTCTATGGAGGATCTGTGGTCTCACGTGATCCTCCATAGACCTCAGTGCATTTATGTCAGCTCCTGGCGCAGAAGAAGACCCACTAGAAAAAGATGGTGTTGCCCTTGAGGCACAGGGTTAGGTAAGTTGAATTCACCTTTGCCTGCACCCCAGGCCATGGGTCTGCCAGGAGCGATGTCACTATTGTGGGTCTTTGAAAATTATGCAAAGTTCCCAGACAGTGGCAGTGCCGCTTTAAATATTTATTGCTAATGGAGAAATTGAACTTCTGTATTAGTAATAAATAAAGTGTGAGCCTGGGGATGGCACCTACAGCCTACTAGCACCATAACTACTACAAAATTATGCAGTGCATATGGTGCTTAGACTGGTCCTTTAACCCCTTAAGGACCAAACTTTTGGAATAAAAGGGAATTATGACATGTCACACATGTCATGTGTCCTTAAGGGGTTAAAGTACTTTGCCTAGTCTAAAGAACTATGTTATATGACAAAATAAATATGCTGTGCCCTGCATACTCACATAATATACAAACACCATTGTCTGTCACTATTATTAAGCCTATACAATATAACAGCCAGTAAAAGTCTAACTCTATGTACGCAATATATTAAAAATGGGTCAAATAATACAAAAACACCAAGGCTGTTTAAAGAGTCCAGATGGGGTTTCATTCGTCATACCCAAACTTTTCAACTGATACAATTGTACATCCTTGTGAGAGAATAACAAGCAAAACTTATTTTGAACAATAAAAATATGTGCATTTTAATGCGTACATAAAATGTTGTGCCAGCCATGAATCCTATTTAAATGAAAAATATGAAAAAGTGTTTTCTTCCGTTACCCTATTCCCATTCCCTAAAGTAACCTTTACAGTTTAGATTTAGTCATTATGTAGATGTTGTTAGAGACAAAACTGGACTCATGGGCACAGTATGTTATTTAGCTTACACATTGAGAGCAAAATGATTTACTAACTGATGAACCAAACATCATAATGTCAATTTATGTCTGCAGATATTGGTGAATATTATTTTTATACTTGTAAATACATACCTTGACTTTTCAAGTGACATCTCATTAATAGAGAATAGCTAAATAGTCTGAGGAGGATTCACTAGGTTTGCATTTTTTACATTTATATTGTTATACTGTAGCTTCTATTTACAGTTTGACCTTTCACTAGAGAATGTTTCCAAAATATAATTTTATTATGCAGAGAAATGTGCAGTACATGACATAAAGTGATCTATTTTTCATATCAATTTCTTAAAAGTATTACTTGTTTATTTTAGAATGCAAAGTTCAATATTATTTTATGTAGCAGGGCACTAATATGCAGGGTGGCCAAAAACCGAGTTCCTGAGACCATCTGAAAAACTTTTAACAGTCTCAAAGGATTTAACACAACCACTACCAAGTTATTTTTGTAACAAAAACAACAATATTTATTTGAAACATAGGATGAAGGCAAGCACATTGCCATGTGGAAATAAACAGTGAATGTATGTAAAGTTTTTTTATGTGTATGTGTGTGTGTTTTTTTTTTTTTTATTATTTACATTTACTCATTAATTTTAAAGCATTGGGTTTGGGGTTCCAAGTTTTAGAGTTTATATGACAGAATGCCCAAAATACAGCCATGATGTTTGACATTTAAACATTGCTGTACTGTAAGGGAAGAGAAGAGAACTACATATTATGGGGAAATAAAACAAAATAAAAAAGGTGGCCCAGAAATTAGTTTTCCTACAGAGTAGAAAACTGCAATAGGAAAAAAGTCAGATACTTTATTTTCTAAAATGAGTTTTAGCACAAGAGGTTGCTTTTTCATAAAGGTAGTATAATTACTTTTTTTTTTTTTTTACAGAATTATTTATAATACATTTTTTTATTAAAGCATTTTCACAATGTATTCAGCAAATACGACACTTTACACATTACATGAAAATATTACACAAAAATAATTATACTGAGAAAAAAAGTAATAGCACAGAGCACAAAAGGAAACAATAAATGAAGAACGTTAATTGTCAAATGTCAAGTGGTGTAAAATCAGTAGGATCAACAAGAGATTTGTGCCTCAGTTTTAATGACAGAGGGAGAACGATGCAATATGGAAAAACATAATATATAATAACTGGGTAAATAGTAATCACTGTGAGAAAGAGCAGCATGTAAAAAGCATCATACATGGTTTCCATAATTCCACATAATCACTATAGTGATCAAAATGTGGGTACCAAATTTTATCTGCAGATCTGATTTTTTTTTACTACTCTTGAAATACACACCAGTATGGAAGGTAGTTCTACACATTTCCAGTAGTTAAAAGCATTTAATTGATGCAATTCCAATAGGTGTAGTTATTTTCCTTAGGTCCACAGCAAAGATAAAATAAAATTTCAATCATAGGTTTAGGAGGTGAACTTTTTTGAAATTTCAATAATCTCATTAATAATATTTTTTCCTACATAACTGAATAATAGAACAATCCCACCAAATGGGACAATATGTTATTTTCCATTTGTGACACCTACAGCGCATATCTGATACAGAAGGAAATAGTTAATGCAAAAGGTTATATTAGTTTCTACTATAGAAATTCTCATAGAGCTCATTTGGGTGAAATTAAATAGGGTTTTCCAATCTCCATCAGTAAAAGCCCAAGAGAGAGTTCTGTAGACTATGAATTAGTGTACCTGGGTAGGTAAGGATATGATTCTCTCTGCAGAGATGCATACATTAGGGACAAGGAATATTGCAATTAGTTGAAAGCATACACCATTTTTCAAATTGTGTAAACGCCAGAGTATTGGTCCAAATGTTCTAGGTGGTAAAATATTGGAGCAATTGATGGTAACAGAATGTATCTAAGAAAGTAGGGGTGCTGCTACTAAAATACTCCAGAAGAGAAGTATGAGTGGTGAGTGAAGGCCTGCTAAATAAAAATTGTGTTAGACCTACCAATATTGTAGTATTTGTATTTGGAGTGTGAATAAGTTGACAGTTAATGGCAAATTTTGTTTCACAGTCTGAGCAAGGGAGTTAAAATGGAACGAGATTCATGACAACTGGCATGTTTTCTGAGAGAGGAGGCCAAAGGAGAATTAACCCATTTCTTTTCGAAAGGCAATCAGAGCTTATTACCTTTACACCAAGCTATTACCCTAGTAAATAGTGTTTCTAAATAATCTATACAGAGCAGGATGTCCCACCTTGTCGGATTAAAGATATTCTTGGGCTCCTACCAAACCAAACATTATCTGTGAGTAGATGTCTGAAAGATGCAAAAATTATGTGGGGATGTGAATAGGTAAAGTCTGAAAGAGGAAGAAAAAATGTGGTAGCGCATCCATTTTAAGTATATATACATACCCCAGCCAGACAAATTTGGGTTTATTCCATTTAGATAGATTCTGGGTAAGGTAGTGTAAATAAGGAGAGTAGTTTTAAGAAAAATGCTCCATAGATATTGATATTAGATTAACTCCAAGATATTGAATGTGTTTTGTTGCAAATGTGAAAGGGAAGGAGGATTTAATGGTATAGATTTGAAATGTTAAATGAAACACACAAAGGAATGGGGTGGGAGAACCACTCACTTAAAGTAGGTGGAACCCACTCACACTCAAAGAAACCTCCTAAAGATAGAATTTCATGTTACTGGTATAAACCTTTATTAAGCCAAACCAATAAACCAAATAAACCATAGGTGCTGAATCACTGCAAACCCAACTTGTGTGTAAGAAGTGATACATGAAAAAACAGTGATACACCTTTAAAAACCTGGGTAGGTCTGTCCTAAATGCCACAGTTATGTATACAGGGTTCAACGTAGCGTATAGTAATGATCATGTAACCCCTTAAGGACCAAACTTCTGGAATAAAAGGGAATCCTGACATGTCACACATGTCATGTGTCCTTAAGGGGTTAAAGGAATCAAACATAACATTCTAGAAACCACTGTATAAAGGGTATAGAAGTTGTTTGTGCCTAGGGATTATACAGTACGTAAAGAGTATGTAAGTACCACAGTTATGTACCGGAGATCCATACATATACAATAGTGATCCTAACCAGATTAGTTCAATTGTGGATACCTTATAAGTATTGATATAGTGGTATTTTCAGAGTTAGCAGACTATACAGACTGTATAGGATATGTAAAGGAGTTGCAAACGTTAGTGGTCAGATTAAACTTTGTTGCCAATCTACTCAGGTAGCGTGGTGAGGAGTTGGACAAAGTATCAGAACTGGACAAACACAGGGGAAGTGTAAAGAGTCAATGTCCACATACTCCAATTGCTTGAATTAAATCATATAAATAGGTGATTCAATCATATATGTATGCAGGGGGTGTTGCCTCAATTATCCTGTCCAATTCTAGATAACTGGTATGTATACTCCCAGATAATGGGTATTGAGCTACAAAGTTAGACAATGTAAGGGGACATATACATGTTGAAATGGTGCTCACTGTGTTAAAGTAGAGCTAAATCTTAATTGGATTCCATCATAGCCTAAAGTACAGTGTCAACCTTAAATGTCACCCAGAAGGCTAATATCCAAATCATCTCACTAGTAAAAGTCTCCCAGTAGGGGATATAGGAAGGCTAAAGTGGCATGTACAGATCAGCCTACTCCCCTCGACATGTAGCTACAAGGTAGCTTGGCTGTACCATCAACATAGGAATTACAGTTCCCTGTCAGGCTCTTACTGGAAAGTAGATAGCAAATGGCAACATAGTGTTCCTTTCTAACTGTCTAGAAAAGAGACTAGTCAGGAATCCCCCACTGCTGCGTTGAGGCAACCTAACTGTCCAATACCACCCTAACGAACATATTCCAAATAGACCTCAGTCGTGACAGGTACCCAGGTGAGTAAAAATAAAGTAAACTCAATCAAAGTGAATGCATCGTCATAAACGCTAGCCCACTTTAAGTGAGTGGTTCTCCCACCCCATTGCTTTGTGTGTTTCATATACTTGCTCGGGGTTATGCCCCTGAATATCTCCTGTAACCTTCTATGAGGCACTGGTGCTGGCTAGTCCAACACTATAGCCTCTTTCTCCATTTTGAAATGTTAAATACCTCATTCTTGTTGCAGTTCACTATTTGAACAGATACCAAATTCAGACAATTAACTGGAGTGGACAAGTTCAGTCATGAATAAAAGAGCTCATCAGAATATGCAAAACTTTTCAGATATGACGATTGTACCTTTACACCCTTAATCTCAGGGTTCAATTTAACCCCTTAAGGACTGAGCCAAATGTACATGTTTTGATCAAAATAAAATGTAAACAAAATTTGGAATTTGACTCAATGTCTGTTCAACCGTAATTCACCTCTTTCATATTAAGTGCACCCACACTTATTATATATCGTTTTATTCAGGAGAAATAGGGCTTTCATTTAACATCAAATATTTAGATATGAAACATACTTTAATATGAATATAATATAAAAAAATTGAAAAATATTATTATTTTTTAAGTTCTGCGTGACATTTTAACTGTGAATGTCATAATACTGTTTGCTTTTACTGCAATGAATACACATATTTGTTTTCAGTGATGTCTCATGTGTAAAACAGTACACCATATGTACAGGTTTTACAGTGTTTTAGGAAGTTACAGGGTCAAATATAGCATGTTACATTTTTCAATTTTTTCACATGGAAATTTGCCAGATTTTTAATGTTGCCTTTCAGACCGTATGGTAGCCCAGGAATGAGAATTACCCCCATGATGGCATACCATATGCAATAGTAGACAACCCACGGTATTGCAAATGGGGTATGTCCAGTCTTTTTTAGAAGTCACTTAGTCACAAACACGAATTTCAATGCGAAAAAACTGAAACACAAGCCTTATATTTGACTCTGTAACTTTTGAAAACACCATAAAACTTATATACGAGGGTTACTGTTATACTCAGGAGACTTTGCTGAACACAAATAGTAGTGTTTCATAACCGTAAAACTTATCAAAACAATTATACTGTCAGTGTAAGTGCCATTTTGTGTGTGAAAAGTAAAAAAAAAACACTTTCACTGATATAATTGTTGTATACATTTTACTGTTTTGTAACACTAATATTTGTGTTCAGCGACATCTCCAAAGTAAAACAGTACCCCCCATGTACAGATCTGATTGAAAATGAACCAATTGTGACTATAGCTGCATAAACAGAAACAAAACAGACTTCCTAAGCAATCCCTTAAGAGAGACATCCAATGTTTAAACTTTCTATATTGCACAGTATATTTAATGTAACATGTATTATTTCCTGCTCTGTTAATAACCTTCTAGATGCTATAGGAACCTCCTGTTTATAATTAAAGTTTAATTTACAGAGAAGGAGATACAAACCTCTAAAATAAGTTAACATCTGTTTGGATTGTAAATCATTTTAGCATGTAGACCACGTGCGGTATGGCTAGTGCTGCATAAACAGAAACAAAAGAGATTTAACTCCATTATGGTGAGTACTGATCAGGGAGACTGCTGGGGCATGATCCATACACCAAAACTGCTTCATTCTGCTAAAGTTGTTTTGATGCTTATTGTATCCCCCTAAATAATGGGGTGGGAAGAGCACCTCCTTGCCCCTTGCCCCCACCTGTGGCCAGTGTATGAGAATTTTATTAAAAGTGGGTGCAGAAATTAAATAATGGGGAGTAAACAGATAGGTCATTGTCCACTTTCCTTCCCCACACACAGACACTGGAAGAGCTGGGACAACACTGTGTTTTACACACTTTAAAATGGTTCCTGCAGCTCTGCTGTTAAGGTTGACTGGGCTTCAATGGACATTGGCCAAGACTTGTGATACTTTACTCTCCCCATCAGACTATTTCATCTCAAAAAGGCACAAAATAAGTGCTGAAAATAGACCTTAGTGGTCAGGTTCCTAGTCTGCATAATGACAAATATGGCCCTTGTAACAGGACAGTACAGTGTTTGTCTTAAAATGTGTAGTTTATGTGTGTATTGGTAGGTGTAGTTAGTGTGAAGTATGTGGGTGTTGTAGTATGTGTGTCACAATGTGAGTGTGGAGTTTGTGTGTGTGTGTGTGTGAGTCAGTGACAAGAAAGTTAAATGGAACAAAAATTAAATTTAATGGATTTTTGGAGTATTGTGCATGTAAACATCTGTGTATGTATGTACATTATATTAATATTTACATGTGTATAATAGTGTATATGAAGTATTAGCTGTATAACATTATTATACATGTACACACTAGAGCCCCTATACACACATACACAATGTTCACAGCTCTAAGCCTGCAAGATGGTGGTGGAATGGGGGCAGGCACAGTGGGCAGACTGGAGGCTGGTTAAAACCCCTTCAGACACTTACCTGAATCCAACACCGATGTCAGGCTTCGCCCATGCTCCTCCCCCACTGACATCTGCCAACAGGGGAGACCTAATGTGCATGCGCAGCAATGGTTGCACATGCCCATTAGACCTCCCCACAGGAAAGCATTATCCAATGCTTTCCTATTGGGATTCTAGCGACACTGGAGGTCCTCATGCATAGTGTGAGGACGTCCAGCATCGTTTAGACGATCAAAAGTCGTCTAAGAAGCTGGAAGTCCCTCTAGTGGCTGTCTAGTAGACAGCCACTAGAGGAGGACTTAACCCTGCAAGGTAAATTTTGCAGTTTATGAAAAATGCAATAATTACACTTGCAGGGTTAGGGATGATGGGAGTTGGCACCCAGACCACTCCAATGGGCAGAAGTTGTCTGGGTGCCTACAGTGTCCCTTTAAAATGAATAATCAACATTAATCATCCTTTTATTTACTATAATTTCACTTACTAAACAAGTGCTAGATAATGCAATCATGTATGGGACAAATCAAAATACGTATCAGTCATTGCCTGTTCTTATAATCGAGTAAGTAAATATTATTTAAAAGTAGTAAAATATCAGACTGACAATTGCTTTATTAATACTTTAATAAAGTTATTTTATATTGCTCTGTTCTAAGAGTGGTTAAATTTATACATGCAGGGATTTAAGGTCATTCCAGAAATTTCAATTTATTCTACTATGAATCTCCTGCCAAATAATATTTAAATCTGATACTTTTGGCTCTGAGCACAACTCTACAAACATGTTTGAAAATGCATTGATTTAAAACCCTTTTTAGGGCTTATTCTACAAGGACCGGCTGCTCTTCAATAACAGTAAAAGTTTGTTTTAATTATGTATTTGTTTTCTAATGTATTTCTTTGAAGATTATACAAGTATTTTAGTGAGTTTATTTTGATATGGATTAGGATGTCACACATTTCTAAATGTATCCAAAATAATTCAAGGCATATAAAGCGTGTGTGATTTTTCCACCAAATAAGGTTTATTTCATTGACAGTTTATAAAGTACACCTGTTTAACCACTTAAGGACCTCGGGCGTGCTATGTTGTCCTTGGGGACCCAGCTCTAAACGCCAGTGGACAGCATAGCATGTCCCCGACGTCCTATGTACTTACCCGTGGTGGGGGGACTTCCCTGGCATCCCTGCTGTTCCGGCCCTCCTTGGCCATGTGATCGTGAGGTCCTCACGATCACATGGATGGCATAGCCGTCCACAGCAGTGCCAGCAGGGGGAGTGCCCCCAGTAGTCCCCCTGCTGCCTAAAAAAAGTTAAAATAAAGTTTAAAACAAATTAGATAGATTATATATATATTCACACACACACACACAAACATACACATACACTGTCTAAGTGCATTTTAATATTAATATATAATTATATAGATATATATATTAATATTAAAATATATGCAGAATGATAGTGATTAAATATATATAATTATATATATATTTATATACTATAAAATAAATATGTAAATACGTTAACAAATCAAAAGATAAATAATTACAAAATATATATATGTGTAATTTCGTTCTAACTGTATTTTTAAATTAATATATATATATATATATATATATATATATTGATATTAAAATACATGTAGAACAAACTAATATATATATCTATATACATAAGTATATACGTATATATCACTATATATAAATAAAACTAATTTAAAAAAAATGTCGATCAAGTTAGATGTGAACTAACATCTGGATTAAAATAATATTTTTTGTATTAAAGACCTGAGAGTGCATCTCTTTTCAAGCTCTACATATATTTGAACGTGGGATTGCACCAGGGCATTATAAATTACACAGGAGGAGAAAGGTTGAGTGCAAAGCTATTCATTATATATATATATATATATATATATATATATATATATATATATATATATATATAATAAGTGATGAAGGGAGCACACTAGGTCTTGACAAATCGTGCAAAAATATTTATTGCATTCAAAAGGAATACAACGCTGTGGTACAGAAAATCAACGTTTCGACCCTGCTGGGTCAGGGCATTATAAATTACACAGGAGGAGAAAGGTTGAGTGCAAATCTATTCATTATATATATATATATATATATATATATATATATATATATACACATACACACATACACAAACCCACATACACACAAACACACACACACACATACATAATTCAACGTATATATTTATATAATATTTGCTTGCATTTCGTTTTTTTCACATTGAAATTCGCCAGATTGGTTACGTTGCATTTGAGACAGTATGGTAGCCCAGGAATGAAAATTACCCCCATGATGGCATACCATTTGCAATAGTAGACAACCCAAGGTATTGTAAATGGGGTATGTCCAGTCTTTTTTAAAAGCTACTTAACGCCTTTACAGCAAACGATGTCCTTCTAAAAAAGGATGGATTTAATGCCTTTAAGGCGGCATACTACACCATAACGGTCAAGTACTGCCGAGGGTCGCAATACTTACCTTCCACGGCGATCCAGAGTGGTGTAATTGGTTGGGTTCTCAGTACTAACTGACAACCAGGCATCTCAATACCATTACCAGATTGACAGTGAGCTGTACTGCCTGCAATGGGACTGCATAGGTTGTGTGTGTTGTGTTGTGTACACACAACAGTCATCAAGCCATAAGACTTGTTTTCCCCACAGAAATCTCACTTTAACAGTGCTCTCACTACTGCAAGGGATTCTGGGTAGGCAAATGCACATGAGCTCAACAAAGAACCACATTTTTGCCTCATAATTCCTCTTTCTACATGGATTCCTTGGGGTATGTGTCTGCTGTATACAAAAACACAACTCCGGAAGAGGAGCAAAGCCAGTGAACCACTCATGGACAGTTTCATTGTTAATGCAACTCATCAGCATGAGGTTGGTTACTGTTTTGCTATGGAGGCTTGGCATTACTTGCAAAGTACATACCAAAAAACTCTTTTGAATGTATTACCCCTTTTGTGCTTTAATGTATTTTATTCCCTCTTTAGTGTGTCTTACAACCTCCTTTGTATGTCTCTTACTTACACCCAGCCCCTTTTTGGGTCTCTTACCCACAGCCCCTTTCTTTGTTTTTTTCTCCACCCTCTATGTGGCCATTTCTCCCCTGAGTCCGTTTTGTGTGTCCCTCCCCTCCAGATCCCTTTGTGTGTATTTTCTTCCAAGCCATGTAGACATAGATATGGAGGCAGAGACATATAGACACACAGGCAGAGACATACACAAACAGTCACATAGAGACATACAGACACAGGCACACGGAGATATACAAGAAGAGACATGCACACATACAGAGACATACAGGGATACAGAGACATGCAGGCATGCAGAGGCAGACAGAAACATACATACAAAGACGTAAAGGCATGAAGACACATACATACATACATACAGAGACATACATACATACATACATACATACATACAGATGCATACAGGCAGCCAAACCATCATCCTCGGTGACACTGCGCCCTCAAGGGGAAACTCCAAGGTCCCGTTACCCTTCCCTCCCCCTCTGGGCCGGAGGGGGTCATCCCGGTCTCCACCAAGCAAGCACTTACCTCATGATTGCAACTTGGCGACTACTCTTAAGGGACCTGCAACGTGGTCTCTCCAAAATGGCGGACGCCACAGAAACCATCCGAAGCTGGGAAGCTACTTTCCACGCAGCGTATGAAGCAATATGTCAGCATTTCTGGAGGAGCCTGGAGGCCAGACAGACACACTCCCAAGACACAGCATATACACAAAGCACTGGTTTGGCGGGGAGTCAAGAAGGGCCATATACCCGTCTGCAGTCCACACACCATCACCTGGGATCCTGATATACGGGTGAGGAGGGCCCATGGATTTGGAGAAATGGTTCCCGCTACCACCGGCGGCTGCAATGATGCCGCATGACATGGCACCATGGATGGCACAAATCCTCTCAAGTACAGAGTGGAACCCAGCCTGTCCGCTACAGGCATAGGGTGATAAGACAACACTCACGGAGTCAGTTGCTCAGTGAGCTTACACAAGCTGTTGCCTTGGCCAAAAGTCACTGACCCTGCTTACACTCCACCACAACCTGCCACATGTCTACCCCCTCCATGGAACATAACAAACAGGGTGCATACACTGTGCCCAGAATATATACTGCTTGGTGGCCCTGACTCACTCCTCTCACTTGTGTTCCGGGCAGGCTCCACTGTATAGGCGCCGCCATATTAAAGCCAGCCAGCAGGGGGAGCCCGTCCCTGCCAGCATCGGACCGCAGGGGACTCTGGGGGAGGTGAAAGTCGCACCCCTCCTGACATCATCAGGAGGGGGCGGGCCCGGGCGGCACAGCACAGACTTCACCTCCTCTGGGACCAGACCGTCTGTGGAGGGAGCCAGCAACCAGGAGAGCAGGGCAAGGTAGGCTGCGGGCGGCTGTATAAAAATCCAAATCCCTAACTGGTGGCAGGGGATTCGGATTTTTGCGCCCCCCCTGCTTGGGCGCCCTAAGGCGGCCGCCTGGGCCGCCTTATGGACGCGCCGGCCCTGGCCGTCGCCATCTTGGTGTAGTAAGTCGTGGTGTATGCTGTCTCAGGGTCTGAGTCTCCTTGGCTCGTCGGTGCATCTGGCCAGCCAGTGTGGACCAGGATATCCCCCGCCGGTCCAAAGGGGGGGGGAACGGAGCTGGGGCTTGTCCCGCGGACGCCCAGTGCCGCACAGTACAGGCAAGCGGCCATCTCGCCTGTCCGACAGGCTCACCAGACCTCACTCACCTGTCCGGCGTTTGCAGAGGGAGCTGCTTCCAGAGGCGTTACAGCTTGCTTCGGTTGGTCGCAGATGCAGACAAGTCAAACATTAAGGGCCACAGGGCTATCTGGGACTTGTGTAAGGCACCCACAGTAAGAGTAGTACCTGTAGCTCCTTGAAAGTACAACCAGTCGCCATGCTGCTCAGGCCCGGCCCCCCCATATATATGTATATATATGTATGTGTGTGTGTGTTGCAATTGCAATGTGTGGCAAAAAAATCACCGATTATTTCATAGATTGGTGGTAAAATGGTTGAATGAAAAGAGTCAAAATACCCCAAGTAATACCTTAGGTTTAAAGTATATAAACATGTGAAGGGTTATTCAAATAAACATGTGAAGGGTTATTCAGAGATTCCTGACAGATATCAGTGTTAAAATGTAACTTTTGTTAATTTTGATAAAAAAATGGTTTGGAAATAGCAAAGTGCTATTTGTACTCATTACGCTATAACTTGCAAAACAAAAACTAAGAACATGTTAACATTGGGTATTTCCAAACTTTAGAAACTATTCAGCATGGGTATTTTTTGGCGGTTGTAGATGCGTAACAGATTTTAGGGGTCGAAGTTAGATAAAGTGTGTTTTCTTTATTTTTTCATCATATTTTATAATTTGTTTTAAAGTAAATTATATGATATGAAGAAAATAATGGTATCTTTAGAAAGTCCATTTAAAGGCGAGAAAAACGGTATACAATGTTTGTGGATTAAAAAAAATAGTAAGAAAATTGAAAAGCTGTCTCGTCACTAAGGGTTTAATATTGAAAAGCAGAGTACAATACAGTTCAAATATTTCACACAGTTACTAAAACTTAACTTGTTTAACTATCCAGTAAACATAACAATCTCAAACCTTAAAATCTTTCACTACAACAGTATTTTAACCCCTTAAGGACCGGACTGTTTTTGCGATGTTGTACATTTGCGACCAGGCATCTTTTTACACTTTTGTGGTGTTTGTGTTTAGCTGTAATTTTCCTCTCTCTCATTTACTGTTCCCATACAAATTATATATTGTTTTTTTCAGGACAAAATGGGCTTTCTTTACATACCATTATTTCTATAATCTCATGTAATTTAATTTTAAAAAAATGAAAAAAAATGATGAAAAATTGAAAACTTGTTTTTTGACTTTTATGTGAAAAATCTTTTACTCATCTACAAAAGCGAATGAAAAAAACTGCCAAATAGATTCAAAATTTTGTCCTGAGTTTAAAAATACCCAGTGTTTACATGCTTTTTGTTATTTTTTTGCAAGTTATAGGGCTATAAGTACGAGTAGGATATTGCGGTTTCAAAACATACATTTTTAAAATGTATCAATAGTGACATTGTAACACTATTATCTGTCATAAATCACTGAATAACACTACACATGTACATATTTCTTTTAAAGTAGACAACCCAGGGTATTCAATATGGGGTATGACTTTTTTAGTAGCCAGTTAGTCGCAAACACTGGCCAAAGTTAGAGTTCCTATTTGTTTGTGTGTGAAAAAAGTAAAAAACTAAATTGAACGCTAATTTTGGCCAGTGTTTGTGACTAAGTGGTTACTAAAAAAGATTGGACATACCCCATTTGCAATACCTTGGGTTGTCTTATTTTGCAAATAGTATGCCATCATGGGGGTAATTATCATTCCTGGGCTACCATACGCTCTCAAAGGCAACGTAACCAACCTGGCCATTTACAATGTAAAAATATTTGACCCATATATTTGACCCTGTAACTTTCAAAAACGCTATAAAACCTGTACATGGGGGGTACTGTTATACTCAGGAGACTTTGCTGAACACAAATATTAGTGTTTCAAAACTGGAAAATGTATCACAACAATTATATCATCAGTAAAAGTGCTGTATGTGTGTGAAAAATGCAAAAAAAGTAACTTTCACTGACAATATCATCGCTGTGATATGTTTTACTGTTTTGAATCACTAATATTTGTGTTCAGCGAAGTCTCCCGAGTAAAACAGTACCCCCCATGTACAGGTTTTAGGGTGTCGTAGAACGTTACAGGGTAAAATACAGTGATAGCAAATTAAATTCTCTGGACTTTCGTCCTGGGTTGGCAGGCAGGTCCCTTAAATTGCAATCAATAAAATAACTTAATTATGTAAAAATATTACATAAATACGCACATAGAATTTAAATATATGCATATTTATATATTTGAAGTCTACGTGTATATTTATATAATTATTTATGTAATTTTGTATATGGACATATGAATAGTTCGTATTATTTTTATTTATTTATATATACATAGATATATACAATTTCATTCTAAGTGTATTTTGATATAAATATATATATATATTAATATCAAAATACAGTTAGAATAAAATTTCGTATAGATATATAATTTTTTTTAAAAAATGTATTATTATTTTTACATGTTTAATTTAATTTAAATTACTTATTATTTGTATTTTATAATAATATATATATATACAATATATATAGTTATTATATATATTATATATATATACGTGTGTAATTTAATTATAAGTGTATTTTTATATTAATATATGTACATAATAATATAAAAATACACTTAGCATGACATTATATATATGATATATAGACATATATTATATAGGTATAATATATGTCTATATATCATATATATATATACACATATATAATAATAATTTTTTTTATTGCCGTATATACTCGAGTATAAGCCTAGTTTTTCAGCACATTTTTTGTGCTGAAAAAACCCAACTCGGCTTATACTCGAGTCACTGTCTGTATTATGGGAATTTACATTGCCATAATACAGACTGGGGGCTGGCAGCGAGCGCTTACCTCTCCTGCAGCTTCTGTCAGCTCCCTTCTCCTCCGCTGCGGTCCGTTCAGCACCTCTGTCAGCTCCCAGTGTAAGTCTCGCGAGAGCCGCGGGGTCATAGTGCGGCTCTCGCAAGACTTACACTGGGAGCTGACAGAGGTGCTGAACGGACCGGCGCGGAGGAGAAGGGAGCTGACAGGAGCTGCAGGAGAGGTAAGTAAACTCTCTGCCAGCCCCCCCTCCTACACAGTGCCCATCCACTGGACCACCAGGGAGTGAGAGCCCCCCTCTCTGCCATGTATCAAGCAGGGAGGGGGGATGGAAATAAAGATAAACATTTAAATGATAATACAATTAAAATAAAATAATATTTTAATAATAATAATTAAAAAAATTATTAAAATAATAAAAAAAAAAATAATAATAAAAATGCACACCCCCCACCAAGGCTCTGCAACACACACACTCACACTGCATTCATACACATACACTGCACTCATACACACTGCACTCATACACACACACTGCATCACACACACTCACACTGCATTCACACACACTCACACTGCATTCATACACACACACTGCACTCATACACACACACTGCACTCATACACACTGCACTCATACACACACACTGCATTCATACACACACACTGCATTCATTATATACACACACTGTAAATAAATATTAAATTAATATAATTTTTTTAGGATCTAATTTTATTTAGAAATTTACCAGTAGCTGCTGCATTTCCCACCCTAGTCTTATACTCGAGTCAATACGTTTTCCCATTTTTTGGGGGTAAAATTAGGGGCCTCGGCTTATATTTGGGTCGGCTTATACTCGAGTATATACGGTAACTATAAACTTTATTTTTTTTTTTATGATTTTACGCTACCAGGGAGACTGCCTGTCAGCACAGACAGTCCCCCTGCAGGCAGACACATGGACACCTATTGTGACCATGTGGTCGCCCTGTTGGGCGATCACATGGCCACAGGGGTCCTAATTCGCCATGGGGAGACTGTCTGGGCTGCAGGCAGTCTCCCCACACCGGGACCAACGCCGATCGCCGCCGGGGGAACGACGGTGATCGGGTAAGTACATTTTAAATTTAGGACGGTTCAGGACCGTCGTCGGTCGGCAATGAAAAAATGCCGATGACGGTCCTGAACCGTCCTACGTCCTTAAGGGGTTAAATAACTGATATTACAACTAATCGTAATCTGCTCAGTAGCTGGTAACAATATTAAGAATATGAAACTAGGAGGCTGCACTCACCTGAACATGCATAAATGGGGTGCTGATGGGGGACAAATTATACAATACAGATCCAGCGCACTCACTTATCCACTAAACAGCAACTTCAATGTTGACAGATTGTATTAGTTTTTTATTAAAAAAACACCTAATCTAGGCAAAAATAATTGGGGTTTAGTTACATTATATGATCATACATTGCATAAGCCTGCCACAACGTCAATTTACCCCATCTGTCAACACTGAAGTTGCTGTTTAGTGGATAAGTGAGTGCGCTGGATCTTGTGTATTGTATACATTGGCCATTTATTCATGTTCAGTTGAGTGCAGTCCCCTGGTTTTATATATACATACATACATACATACATCTATCTACTAAATATTTAGAATATGAAACTAGGAGGCTGCACTCACCTGAACATGCATAAATGGGGTGCTGATTGGGGCCAAGTTATACAATTATTTTTGCCTAGATTAGGCGTTTAAAAAAAAAAAAACGAATACAATCTGTCAACATTGAAGTTACTGTTTAGTGGATAAGTGTGTGCGCTAGATCTTGTGTATAAAGAATGTCTGATATTTCTGGATAATAACTTGATATGGTGCTCTTGGCAATTTACCTGTGAATCAGTATAATTTAATGATTTCAGCTGCAGGCTAAAATACAGAATTAAATAATTCCCTTTAGCTTGATATAATTTCAGAATTTTGGTGATTACCCAAGTATAATTGTTAAAAAGTTAAGATACACCAATTACAGTTACCAGTCTTCTGTAGTAAATTATCTTGCGTTCTGGAGATGTAATAATCCAGGGGAGGTATGAGTGTAAAATGAGGGTATAGAAGTAATGTGTGAGCTTGGAAAAGTTAAAGGATCACTACCGGGTCAAGAACACAAACATGTATTCCTGATTCTATAGTGAAAACCCACCATTTAGGTGGCTAGCCCCCTCAGAATGGGTAAAAATGTAACTTAATTTCAGCTCTCCATGGGTCTGCCGTCGCTGGCTCCACAGCCTTGGTGACATCAAAATTGCAGATTTCTCATGGGAAAAGCATTGGATTGGTTCAAATTGGCAAGGGGGCGAGGCCAAACACCATTTTGGCCAATCAACACCTCCTCATAAAGATGCATTGAATCAATGCATCTCTATGAGGGAAATTCAGCGTCCCCATGCAGAGCGTGGGGATGTTGAATGGCAGGGCTGCTTACTGTGCAGCCCTGAGCCAGGAAGCCCCTCCAGTGGCCATCTGAGGAGTGGCCACTTGGAAGTGTCTCTAGGGGTAATGCAAACACTGCATTTTCTCTGAAAAGGCAGTGTTTACATGAAAATGCCTAAAGGGAGACATTATACTAATTAGAACAACTACATTAGGCTGTAGTTGTTCTGGTGACTATAGTGTGCCTTTAAGTAAAATAAATCCTGGAAAAATTCTCAGTCCCAGATTTGATCTGGCCAACAAAGACATTTAAAAGGTTGTGTCAGAATTCCAGAGGAAACAAGATGTTAAGTTTAACAAAAGTGTATTCCCTAAGATAATGTCCTCCTTTGCTCTGTCTGTTGCTAAATTTTAAGCAAATTATTGTCTCTTATTTTCACACCCAAATGTTTGAAGTGACCAATGGTATCGGAAGTGTGTGCACTATTATAATGAGTGATGACCTCATCCTAATAGTTAAAAATTCCAATTTGGTCATGATGTCTCCAAATTTCGGCAAAATTTGAATTCTGACACCTCTGTCCTTCAAATCACCTCAAAGTGTATGAATAGGGCAATGTAGAAATAACCATATTTGCACTTTATTATTATAATAAATTGCTCATAAGATGGGTATATCTTATGAGACGTTCATATTTATGTGTCTGAATTTTGGTTACACTAGGACTATATTGTTTTAGAATATAGGTGTATTAATAATTATATGTCTTTAACATATAAATGTATAGTGTTAAAATTATATATATATAAATACAAAATCAGAGATACTATCAATGAATATAAAAAATATTAAGGAGAAGTAATATTCAATTTATATAATCAAGCTTATATTTATATATTTTTTCAATATGTGCTTTTCTCAACCCCCCTTTCTCTAACAATGTGGTTTCTAGTGGAACAAAGATGCCCTGCAATGAGACCCCTTAGAACTCATTAGATCAGGAACATGAATAAGATAGATACAAACTTTATCTCTTTTCACTCAATGAATAGAGTTAAAGAAAAAAAAGTGTGTGTCTTTCACATTCTGTCAAACAAGATGGAATCACAATTGCTAAACTGACTTGCAATACAGCATTGATTTTTAACTGCAATATGTCTGACATTGATACAAATTGATGCCACCTTACATCTTCTGATATGTATTTTTAAAATTGTTATAAAAATTTACTTTAATTGGCATTTTACATTTGTATATACTCTATCTCAGTCATCTGGACCCACAAACAGTCCAGGTTTTGTCTCCATTGGAAAAAAGAAAAATATTAAAAAAAATCCTGGATTGTTGGTAGGCCATGAGGACTGATTGGGAAACACTGCTCTATTTTATTTGGGACATCAGGTAAAACACCAGAGTACAGCTGCAGCAAATCTTATTGGCAGAGATGTATACATCTTTTAGGTGGATATGTCATATGCATTTAGGTTGTCAAACCTCACAATTCAAGTTTGAATCGCATATAATAGTTTATTCAAAAATTCAACACAAGCTGGCTGAATCTTGAATGGCATATGAGAAAGACAAAAATCAAATCTGATATTTTTGATCCAGTGGGCAAAAGACTCAAGGAGACTAGTTACAGGGTATCCTAAGAGTATAATGTTTGCAATGATGCAGTCATAAAAATTAAGTAAGAATCTTAGAACGATAGTTAAACACTTGCATAACTAAGATAATATTAATTCTAGGACTGATTTCCAATACTTTTTTATATAAATATTTAGATTTTTTAAATTAAATTTTCTATTTCTCTTTCATTGTATTTATTTGCAAATAGTAAAAGTTAGAAGAAAAAAAAACTTTAAATATTTCACTATCTTATTTGCTTGTTAAATAATTATTACTGCATCAAGATATTATCATCAGTTACTGTGCAAGAGATGCTATAAATTAAAGATTATTAATCTAAAGCAACTTTGCCAAAACCATAATTTTTCATTATAAACTATGGCAAACGTAATCAGGCTTGAACACTAGCATTAAACTGATGCATGATTTTCAATATGCGATGCTTTGCAAAAATGCATGTTTACAAGACAATTTTAATCAACAGTTGTAGATAGGATTTTGAATTATACTGAAATCATTGATTAGTTTCTTGAAATAAAACATATATTAGCCTTTGATAAATTACATCCATACCCTTTAATAAGCTGAAAACATTAGTTATACTTGAATGTAATTGTTCAAAGCAGAAACATCTTTTTAGTTTATTTGCCAAATTATAAATTGTCAGGAATTGACGAGGAACTTCAAATTTTAGGTTAAAACAGCTGATTTCAAATGGTTGTATATAATTCTAGTGCAATTATATATAAATTGGTTTAAAAAGTATACATATATATTTGTGTACAGGATTATGGAAGGGGGCATACACTTAAAGTGAGCGTAGTTTTGATAAATAAGAGTCGGTTGAGGTGTGCCAAAACTGACAAGTGGTTAGGCCTGTAAAAAAAAGGGTCCACCCGGGTATATTGATATGTAAAGAGGGTGTGGTGGGAGGGGAATTTCCAGAATCGACGAAGACAGGTAAGCAAGGGGTTTGCTGGGTTATATAGGCCTTAAATCCCTCCCACAACTTCAGGCATACACCTTCTATATATATGCAAACTGAACAAAATTATAAACTCAACACTTTTGTTTTTGCCCCCATTTCTCATGAGCTGAACTCAAAGATCTAAGACTTGTTCTATGTACACAAAAGGCCTCTCAAATATTGTTCACAAATCTGTCTAAATCTGTGTTAGTGAGCACTTCTCCTTTGCCGAGATAATCCATCCACCTCACCGTTGTGGCATAACAAGATGCTGATTAGACAGCATGATTATTGCACAGGTGTGCCTTAGACTGACCACAATAGATGTGAGCATTTGCCCACTCAAGTCTGTTACGACGACGACGAGCAATCAGGTCAAGACCCCGATGAGTGCATCGAGCATGCAGATGAGCGTCCCTGAGATGGTTTCTGAAAGTTTTGGTTATGCACAGTGATTGTTGTAGCAGCTGTCCACGTGGCTGGTCTCAGACGATCTTGGAGGTGAAGATGCTGGATGTGGAGGTCCTGGACTGGTGTGGTTACACGTGGTCTGTGGTTGTGAGGCCAGTTGGATGTTCTGCCAAATTCTCTGAAACGCCTTTGGAGATGGCTTATAGTAGAGAAATGAACATTCAATTCATGGGCAACAGCTCTGGTGGACATTCTAGCAGTCAACATGCCAATTGCACGCTCCTTCAAAACTTGCAACATCTGTGGCATTGTGCTGTGTGATAAAACTGCACATTTTAGAGTGGCCTTTTATAGTGGCCAGCATAAGGCACACCTGTGTAATAATCATGCTGTCTAATCAGCATCTTGATATGCCACATCTGTGAGGTGGATGGATTATCTCGGCAAAGGAGAAGTGCTCACTAACACAGATTTAGACAGATTTGTGAATAATATTTGAGAGAAATAGGCCTTTTGCGTATATAGAAAAAGTCTTAGATCTTTGAGTTCGGTTCAGGAAAAATGTGGGCAAAACCAAGAGTGTTGTGTTTATAATTTTGTTCAGTGTATATATATATATATATATATATATATATATATATTGTGCGCAGATATCTTAAAATCAGTATACCGCATTTTTCGCTCCATAAGATGCACCTCACCATAAGTACAGAATATTTTTTTTCTCCCCTGTCCCATAGTGTCCCCCCTCCCATAGTCTTCTCCTCTCTCCCATAGTCTTCACTCACCCCCTCCCCATGGTCTTCACCCACCCCCTCCCCATAGACTTCACCCACCCCCTCCCCATAGACTTCACCCACCCCCTCCCCATAGACTTCACCCACCCCCTCCCCATAGACTTCACCCACCCCCTCCCCATAGACTTCACCCACCCCCTCCCCATAGTCTTCACCCACCCCCTCCCCATAGACTTCATCCACCCCTCCCCATAGTCTTCATCCACCCCCTCCCCATAGACTTCATCTCCCCCTCCCCATAGTCTTCATCCACCCCCTCACCATAGTCTTCATCCACCCCCTCCCCATAGTCTTCATCCACCCCCTCCCCATAGTCTTCATCCACCCCCTCCCCATAGACTTCATCTCCCCCCTCCCCATAGACTTCATCCCCCATCCCCATAGACTTCATCTCCCCCCCTCCCCATAGACTTCATCTCCCCCCCTCCCCATAGACTTCATCCCCCCCTCCCCATAGACTTCCTCCCCCCTCTCCCCATAGACTTCCTCCCCCTCCTCCCCATAGACTTCATCCCCCCCTCCCCATAGACTTCATCCCCCCCTCCCCATAGACTTCATTCCCCCCCTCCCCATAGATTTCATTTCCCCCCTCCCCATAGACTTCATTCCCCCCCTCCCCATAGACTTCATTCCCCCCCCCATAGACTTCATCTCCCCCTCCCCATAGACTTCATCCACCCGCCCACCCCCCCCCATAGACTTCATCCCCCTCCCCATAGACTTCATCCCCCTCCCCATATTCTTCTCTCCCATACTGTCCCCCTCCCCTTGTCCCATAATTACTTACCTGTCTTGCAGCGTTGGCCGGCAGCACAGGGCGCACCGCGGTAGTGGAACTTGAATTTCATGTTCCGGTTTCCGGCGGGACTGAAAGGAAGTGCGCACTCAGCTTGTGCACACTTCCTTTCAGTCCCGCCGGAAACCGGAACATGAAATTCAAGTTCCACTACCGCGGTGCGCCCTGTGCTGCCGGCCAACGCTGCAAGACAGGTAAGTAAAGCTTCCTATTCGCTCCATAAGACGCACAGACATTTCCCCTCACTTTTGGGGGGAAAAAAAGTGCGTCTTATGGAGCGAAAAATACGGTAATTGATTTCTGTTTTTAAGCCAATTAGATCTTTGAAGTACTCTTTCATTCAAAAGATGTTTTTGAGAATTATGATTTTTTCATAAAACTGGAAATTGTGGAATATGGACAAATGAATTAGAAGTTTAAATCAAAATAACAAAAATTTAGGCACAATCTCTAAAATAGTATTTTCTCTAGCTATGCTGTTCTGGTTTATATTTTGCTTTTCCCTTGTTAATTCTTCCCTATTCCTGGTTTAGTGCATTTGGCTCAAAATGTCTCCTCCCGTCTTTCTTCCTAAGATAATAGTTTATGTTGCTCCTTATAGTATTTTAGGCCAGCAGAACATATAGTAATAAATGATATATTCAAAGTAAAACTTGAGATAAAACCCCCCTCCCCTCTGGTCCACCATTTCCATGTTCCATAGGTGCTACATTATTGTAGCACCCACCTTTAGTCTGTCCAATCTCTGTCCATAGAGGTATTATGGTCTCACAGGGCCCTATGGACAAGTGTTGGCCACCAGCATTTGGCATCATGATACATCCCATAATGGGCATCAGTTGCATGCATTGCCAAACCTTGCACCTCCCCATAGCTGGTGACCTCTGTGGTCCCAGCTGGTCTCAGTCTACAGCAACCCTGTGGGGAATTTGCAAGTTTTCCAAACCTGCCAGTCAGGCTCTGATTTTAGAATGCAGTCATAAATACAAGCCAATACTAAGGATCCTATGAAACAGATTTATTTAACCAATCATTGTTAACAGGAGTAGTCCCAGAAGATTGGAAGTTAGCAAATGTTGTGCCCATTCACAAGACAGGTAATAGGGAGGAGTCAGGAAACTATAGGCCAGCAAGCCTTACTTCAGTAGTGGGGAAAGTAATGGAAACCTTGTTAAATGATAGGATTGTTGAACATCTAAAATCACATGGATTTCAAGATCTGAGACAACAATGGTTTACTTCAGGGAGAACATGTCAAACTAATCTTATTGATTTTATGCATGGAATAGCCTTCCAGCTGAAGTGGTAGAGGTTAACACAGTAAAGGAGTTTAAGCATGAATGGGATAGACATAAGGCTATCCTAACTATAAGATAAGGCCAGGGACTAATGAAAGTATTTAAAAAATTGGGAAGACTAGATGGGCCGAATGGTTCTTATCTGCCGTCACATTCAATGTTTCTATGTTTCTAAAACTCTAACCCTTCAAGTAATGAACAAATTTGTTTTATTTCAGATTTTAATACACAAAGTCATGATCTTAATTTTTTTTTTAAATAACCATTGGCACATTCTTAAACATAAAAAAGAATTGGGAGATGTTATTGGAAATAAGCCTAAAATGGTATATAGAGGAACAAAAAATTTGAAACAGATGTTAACAAAGAGCTGTATTAAAGAAGAAAGTCTGGGCAATAGAGATCTAATGGGTAAAGATCTTAGGTTTTTATAGTTGTGGCCAGTGTAAAGCTTGTCAAGTAACGAAAGTCTGCACTAGAAAAATAGAGAAATGTACCTAAAGCACAAATGGCAAAGAATATAGAATTAAGTATTTCATTACATGTAAGTACCAATCATGTTATATATCTATTAATGTGCAATTGTTGCCTGCAATATGTATGACATTTGAAAACTTATTATATGTGAACTATATCATCGAGAATATATAAATGGAGTCCCAATATGGTGGACATTATGCATAATTGGCAATGTTTAGAACCGGGAGGTGAACCAAGGTGGCCGCCGCGTCATTTCCGGCAGAAACTAGAGATGCCTATATAGGCTATGACATGAAAGCCTGAATATGGTTGCTATATTGTGTAGAAACATCCCAGACCAAGTCCGCTTCCCGGCAGAAACCAGAACCGGAAGCGCAGAGATGCACCAAGATGGCTGCAAGATCCGGATAGCGAAACCGGAAGTGGTTTCAATTGATGAGTAATTGGTACTTTTTGGTGCCAATCTTGGCATTCTACAAGTGAACACCCACAGTACCAAGTTTCCTGCACCTGAGGAAGATGCAGTTAGCATCCAAACACATTGTGATTTACCGGTGGCACCTCAACAAATAGAATGTAAGATTTTTATATTTATTATGTAATAAAATATTTTTTTTATCTTATCATTGGTGCCTCTCTCTGATATTTTATCTGTAGGGTTAAAGCTCCTATCAATAAAGACCCTACAATACCGAGGGAAGTTTCCCTATACATCACACTCAATGCATACTTACCTGAGCTAGTAATATATACAGGCTCTGGAAAATGTGAGTGTGATTACTGCAGTGTTTCTTTATATACACTTATTGATTTTACTAGTTGTATTGCCTTATGAGGTTTTATGTTGGATTCTTCCTAGGAAATTTTAAAGGGTATATACTTCTTTTTATTGTATTTACATCACTTGTGGTACACTGTTTATTCACTTGCATGGTTCACCATTATTCTATATATGTGACTGTAGTAGGTGCAGGGGGAAATAAGGGCTGTGGTAAGTGCAGGGGGAATAGGGGCTATAGTGTGTGCGGGAGATAAAGGGGCTGTATTGGGAGCATAGGGTAGTAGGAGCTGTAATGGGTGCAAGGGGACAATAGGGGCAAAAGTCTGTGCATACGGTAAAAGGTGCTGCAGTGGCTGCAAGGGGTTATAAGGACTATAGTGGGTACAGGGAGGATGGAGTAACAGAGGTTTTAGTGGGTGCAAGGGAGGGTTAGAGACTGTAGTGTGTGCAGTGTGTATTGGAGGCTGTAGTGGTTAGAGGGGGTAATAGGGGCTGTAGTGGTTAGAGGGGGTAATAGGGGCTTTAGTGAAGGCACAGGGGAGGGATAGGGGCTGCCAAAAAGAACAGTTCACTCTCTACTAATGCATAATTACCTTATGGTCATTAGGTGTACGTATTCCATTTTTTTAAGTATATAAAATTACTGCATTAAAGAGAACCATGCAGACTTCAAAAACATTATTCTCTCTACAAATGTATTGGCATTACTAGGTCTGTGAGCTTCATTTTTAGTTTCTTGGGTTTGCCTTTGCATAACATTTGTAACAGTATAAACATCAAGTAAGGACTGTATATGGAGCAAACAGTGTCAGCAGAAGATTAATATTCCAATATTCCAAATACCATATCCAATACAGCATGATGTAGTGGTTATGGTACCAGGTGTCCTCTGGTGCCCCTCATTATAAGTAGTCAAACCATTGTAGAATCATTTGACTACTTATTTAGGTTCTGCTGGGAGCCAGAAGCTCCCTGTCTGAGCTAAGCCATGTGTTGCAGAACTCTCAGGGCTCAGAGTCACCATGCCAGCACAGCAGGCCTTAACTCCGAAGATCTAACGAAAGCTTGTGTTTGGTGTTTTCTGATTCTTCATCATTAGTGATAAAAGCAGGAAGTGGCAGGAAGCTCCAGGTAAGAGCACAAATATTTTAAAATATATATAAAAACCAAGTGCAGGGAGTGGGTGAATTAAATCTGTAATGTTGGTTACCAGAAATAGTTAAACTGTAGGATTTTTGAATAATTTCCATTTTGATATGATAGTAAAATTAAGTTCAATATTTTCTTTAAAGCTCTGAAAAAGTAATCATCGTTTATTACTTGTCATGAGTGCTTGTTTTTGTTTAAATTGAACAGAATGTCCCTTAAAATATATACAAATTAAAACAAATATAATTTATATGCAGCCCTCTTTCAGTGGGTTATAAAATAAAAACAACTTTGTACTTTTTAAATATTTAGATTTAAAATTGCATATTTTCCGGTTGTTAAACAAACCTTATTTGATTCATATTGCTGCTAAGATTTCATCCAAAGAGGAATTTGTGTGTTTATGTATATTTAGTTTTCGGTTACAATTATATCTTGCATGATTTCAAAAGCATCAGGGAAGCAAATTTGTACTTACCAATGCATCAATTTCACTATGGGCCATCTGGTTATCTAAAAGAGCCAAGTTGGTTTATTGATAGGACATTTATAATTTAATACTAAGAGCAAGAAATATATTATTTTAATTAGGTCATGCAGAAATCTGACAAAAGAACAAGATTTATAATATTCATAAAAAATATATAGTGCATCAGAAAAAAATACAGACAAAAATAAAAGACGCTAATAAAACGTAATGTTTCACAAATAATTATTTAGATTTTTAGAATATCCTCTGTTAGATAAAAAAAAAAAATAATGTACCACATGGGTGTCATCTTGGATAGGCAGTTTTAGTTGAAGAGAAAAAATTGTAGACTTTCAAGATGGTGGATATACACAAGACATTTTTTCCAAAGTGTAATTATACAAAATCACCATTAAATACCATCTACTCTCAAACATTCTGCACATTTGCTCTAAAACAATAAGCTCGGTTTTAATGCAAAATCTTACATTGTTGCAGAAAATAAATTATACAGTTAGAATACAAAATAGTCCATTACAACATTTGAAAAAATATGACAAAGATAATGTAGAATTAAAACAAACAAATCATAACAAAACTAAAATGTCATATTATCAGAAGTAAGCTATTTAACCCCTTCAGGACGGAGTCAATAGTGCACGTTCTGATCAAAACAAAACGTAAACAAAAACTGGAATTTGCGCTATATGTCTGTTCAACCGTAGTTCCCCTCTTTCAAATTATATGCACCCACACTTATTATATATCATTTTGTTCAGGAGAAACAGGGCTTTAATCTATCATTAACTATTCATATATGGAACATAATTTATTATGAATAAAATAAAAAAAAAGGTGAGAAAATAAGATTTTTTTTTTAAATTTGTATTTCCGTCTGCCATTTTAGCTGTGAATGTCATAATACTGTTAGGTTTTACTGCAAAAAAATGCACATATTTGTAATCAGCGATGTCTCACGAGTACAACAGTACCCCCCATTAACAGGTTTTATGGTGTTTTGGAAAGTTACAGGGTCAAATATAGAACGTTCCATTTTCAAATTGAAATTTTCCAGATTAGTAATGTTACCTTTGAGACGGTGTGGTAGCCCAGGAAAGAGAATTACCCCCATAATGGCATACCATTTGAAAAATTAGACAAGCCAAGGTATTGAAAGTGGGGTATGTTTAGTCTTTTTTAGTAGCCACTTAGTCACAAACACTGGCCAAAATTAGCGTTCATATTTGTTTTTGTGTGAAAAAAGCAAAAAACTAATATTTGGCCAGTGTTTGTGACTAAGTGGCTACTAAGAAAGACTGGACATACCCCACTTGCAATACCTCGGGTTGTCTACTTTTGCAAATGGTATGCCATCATGGGGGTAATTCTCATTCCTGGGCTACCATACGCTCTCAAAGGCAACATAACCAATCTGGCAAATTTCAATGTGAAAAAAATGAAATGCAAGCCTTATATGTGACTCTCTAACTTTCCAAAACACCATAAAACCTGTACATGGGGGGTACTGTTATTCTCGGGAGACTTCACTAAACACAAATATTAGTGTTTTAAAACCGTAAAACATATTACAACAATAATATAGACCATAAAAGTGCCGTTCGCTTGTAAAAAATGCGAAAAACGTCACTTTTACTTAAAATATCATTGTTGTAATACAATTTACCAGTTTGAAACACTAATATTTGAGTTCAGTGAAGTCTCCCGAGTAAAACAGTATCCCCTATGTACAGGTTTTATGGTGTCTTGGAGAGTTACAGGGTCAAATATAGTGCTTGCGAATTAAATTCTCTGCACTTTCTCCCTGTGTTGTCAGGCATGTCAATCAAATTTTAATTAATCAAATCACATAATTAAGTTAAAAGATTATTTAAATATACACGTAGAATTTTAATATATATGCATTTATAGGTATTTAAATTCTACGTGTATACTAATGTAATCTTTTATGTAATTATATGTATTTATCTATATATATATATTTGCGGTTATTTGTATTTTATACATAGATAGATATATATAGAATGTCATTCTAAGTGTATTTTGTTACCGATATATATATATTAATAACAAAATACAGTTAGAATGAAATTACATATGCATATATAATTTATATTAAATTTTGTTTCAATATTTTATTTATTTATTTTATTATTTTATTTATTTATTATTTTAATTATACGTATTTATATATAATATATATATGTACATCTATTATATATATAATATATATACATATTTTATATATGTAACGTCATTCTAAGTGTATTTTAATATTAATTTATATACTTATATTAATATTAAAATACACTTTGCATGACGTTACATATATATAATATGTATATATATTATATATATAATATATATACATATTACATATATATTAAAATATATTTAATTTATTTTTAAACATGTTTATTTTTTTTTTTTTTACACCTCCTACCAGCAGGGGGACTGTCTGATATTTCAGACAGTCCCCCTGCTGGCAGATCCATAGCCAGCTATAGGGGGCCATGTGATCGCTCTTTGAGAGCGATCACATGGCCCCCGGGGGCCTCATTTGCCGGAGGGGGGCTGCCTGGGCTCTCAGGCAGCCCCCCAGAAGAGGATCGCGGCGGAGGTGAGTAGTTGCTGGCTCCTGGGGGCTTAAACCGTTACGGCGTTCCATGCCGCCGCAACGGCTTTAAAGCCCATTTAAAGCGCGACGGCATGGAACGCCGTAACGGCGTTAAGGGGTTAAAATATAAGAATTTGTGTATAAAGCTCAATATAAGAGAATCAATTTGTCTACAGAATGACAGGACATTATGTACGCCATCTTATCTAATTCATTGCAATTAGAAGATCATTTTAATTATTACTGGACAGGGGTGCAGCTGACTGGCTGAGGGCAGTCAGCCGATGCTCTCAGCCAATCAGTGACTCCCCATTTACAAAACTGGCTTGGAGAAGGTACATTTATTTCCAAGCCTGTTTTGTTAATGGGTAGTCACTGACAGAAATATACCCCTACATTTACACAGTAACCCTTTTTGTTTTTTTCTTTCACACATTTACTGTTTCTCACACATACTGACATGCATTCTCACACACTCTTACACTCCACACAAATATGTCTGTATTATGATAAATGATAAATATATCAACGATGTAATAAAATAAAATATATTGCAGCTTTAAATAAAAAAAAAATAAAAAAAAAAAAATATATATATATATATTTATATATATTTGTTTAAAGCTGCAATATATTTTATTTTATTACGTGGTTAATATATTTATCATTTTTGTTGCTTATAAAATAATGACACTTAACACATACTTAATTAGTATTCAAAAGTCAAATAATATTACATTTAAGTATTACACATGAAAAAGAATGCTATTCAGATTTATATTTTACATTATTTTTAATGCATTTTTTCTAAATATCATAAAATTCATTGATGTGTATCAAGGCAATGAAAATGCCACTGGTAGCTAGTAAGTACAATGTATTAAAATGTTCTTGAATATATATGAAATGGAAGACGTTTGCATTATAATGAAGGTTGGCTGCATTAATCTTGAACACAATGCAATAAGTGTATTGTTGTAACATTTTTCTATTGCTTAATGATACAAACATGTACAGTTATGTCACCACTGCCATACTTCCACGTAGAGAAAGAAAATATAAACCTAGGGGCACTTCATTAGTAAGGGTCTATGTAATGCCAGGTAGTGTGCAGGAATAGAAATAGTATGAACACATTTTAAAATATTCTGAATTAACAGTATATTGAAAAATCAATTTTAGTCAATAACAGTTTTATTGCTCTAGGTCATTGTTTTAAGTATAGCTTTGTATACCATAATATTGGAATAAAGGTTTACAATTGTTACAATGCTAGCTAGTAACAATTTGTTTCAACAAACAGAAAACCCACTATATATATATATATATATATATATATATATATATATATATATATATATAAACACATACATACACACACATAAATAGAATAGTATTATATGTGTGTATATACACACATATAAATATAATAGTATAGTGGGACATGAAACACTTTCTATATTGTAACATTCTAATAAAATGAGTGATGTAACTTCTTTCTTACTCATTTTGTACTCACTATACTTGTGTGTATGTGTGTGACTGTGTGTGTGTGTGTGTGTGTACATGTAGCGGTTAAACCGGGTAGTAGAGGGGTTTCTACCAGTGGAGGGTGTCCTTCTCCCGATAAGTGAGGGGTATTCTCAGCATCCAGTAATAATACAAGTGAAGAAGCTCTTACAAGAGCTAGTGTGATAGCTGTATAGCTGTTATCCCCAATAAGAGACAAGACTCTAGATTGAGGGTGAAGAAGAACTGAAGGATTAATGGCAGGTACTCTCTTTTTATGCAGTTCTCCCATGCAAGGGAGACACCCACAAACAAGTATACATTAGCCAATCAAACAATGGTTACAACCCACATGTTCCCTCCCCTCTGCTTGGGAGATAATTTAGTTACTTACTGTATCTACTCATTTATCACCAAGCTGCAAAATCATACTTTTTATACATTTTTATAACTTTACGATTTTACATCCAATATTAATAAAACTTATATTTTTATAACCAGCATAACTTGGGAACAAACATTCAAAATTCACATAATTCCGTCCAGGGGTTCGGGAGATAGTTGAAAGTCTCTTTGGACCGACCGCACGCCTGTTCGCATGCCCAAAACAGTTCCACAGTTTCAGGCTGTGCGGTCGGTCTTTTTTTCCCCTTCAAATAAAGTTCAAATTGCACAAACTGATTGGTTTGTGCTTACTATCTTTAGATGCGGCTTGTTCGTGAGTTTATTCTTGAGAAATAGTGCCCTGTTCGCATGAGTTTAGCCGAACGCACGGAAGGTAGAAGTTTCAGCAGTGTTCGTGGAAAAAGTAGCCGCAAATAGTTCCACGCATTCGATGACCAAACACCACTGAGTGCGTTCGACTAAACAAAATGGCCACCGCCACGTGTTTGTGCAGACGAACGCTGACCACCCTGTATAGCAATTAAACCGATGAAGTGTTTGCGGTTTTCGAGGTGTTACTGGAGTCAGGGAGGTTAATGAGTGCCACACCTCTGTTCTTGGTGGTCAGGCGTTCGGTGGAAAATTCGTGATTCGAACGGCCCTTACTATAACAGCCAATACAGTCAATTAGACAAATGTTTTAAATAAACTGCTTGTTCACAAAATTACAAATCCAACAGCAGGGGGATCTGTTACAGTACATATGAATACTACCTTGATATTGAAATTACATATACTTATGTTAATTACATATTATTTGCAAACACATACATACTGAAGGGAATACATTTTCAATCTCATCTTGAAAATAAATGTAATGGGAACTTACTTTAATTTTTTTTTAATTTACCAGAGAAAGCACAGACTTATGGTTAACGTTTTCAAGGGGAAGTCATTAGTTCATCACAATTCAGTGATGCTAGATCAGGTTCTGTCTCCTCGGTACATCATATATTTTTATTTTTATTTTTAAAGATTGGTAGCACTCAGGCTAAAAATTGTCTTTCTATTTCTAAATGCCGGGTGCCAGTCCTGGGGCTTTAACATTCAAAGCAAAAACAAATGGTCTGCACTCACGGCCTTTCTTAGTAGAGCATCTACAGGTGATACTCGAAAAATGTGAATATTGTGCAAAAGTTCATTTATTTCAGTAATGCAATGTAAAACTAGGAAACTAATATATGAGATAGACGCATGCAAAGCAAGATAGTTCAAGCTGTGATTTGTCATAAGTGTGATGATTATGGCTTACAGCTCATGAAAACCCCAAATCCACAATCTCAGTAACTTAGAATATTGTGAAAAGGTGCAATATTCTAGGCTCACAGTGTCCCACTCAAATCAGCTAAGTAAGCCATGACACCTGCAAAGGGTTTCTGAGCCTTTAAATGGTCTCTCAGTCTTGTTCAGTAGGAATCACAATCATGGGGAAGACTGCTGACCTGACAGTTGTGCAGAAAACCATCATTGACACCCTCCATAAGGAGGGAAAGCCTCAAAAGGTAATTGTGAAGGAAGTTGGATGTTCCCAAAGTGCTGTATCAAAGCACATTAATAGAAAGTTACGTGGAAGGGAAAAGTGTGGAAGAAAAAGGAGCACAAGTCGCAGGGATGACCGCAGCCTGTAGAGGATTGTCAGGAAAGGCCATTTAAAAGTGTTGGGCACTTTCACAAGGAGTGGACTGAGTCAGTGCATCAAGAGCCACCACAAACAGATGGATCCTGAACATGGGCTTCAGATGTCATATTCCTCTTGTCAAACCTCTTGGCATATTCCTCTTGAACAACAAACAACGTCAAAAGCGTTTTACCTGAGCTAAAGAAAAACAGACCTGGTCTGTTACTCAGTGATCCAAAGTCCTCTTTTCTGATCAGAGCAACTTTTGCATCTCATTTGGAAACCAAGGACCCAGAGTCTGGAGGAAGAATGCAAGATGCTTGAAGTCCAGTGTGAAGTTTCCACAGTCTGTGTTGATTTGGGGAGCCATGTCATCTGGTGGTGTTGGTCCACTGTGCTTCATTAAGTCCAGGGTCAACGCAGCCGCAATGCAACGCAACGCAACGCAACGCATGCTCTTACACTCATAATGCTGGCAAAGGATCATGGGATGTGTAGTCCAAAACATCTGGAGTGCCGAAGGTTGCCTATGCCTGGTCTAGAACAAGAAACATATTTACAGTGAAGAGCACACTCATATGACTTCATAATAAATAAGATAACATCACAGTTCTGCAATGGCATACATTCACCATTTCAGTCCCATTACAAAACTTTCCTTAATATGTCAAGGTATTTGGAATGAAACACATCTGCTTAAAAAATACATCTTTTATTTTTAATTTTTTTTTAAAGCCCTATGAGCACTTTGTTTCACATTGGAATAATAGGTTTCAATTTTACTTCATCTTTTCCACCTCTACATCTGCATACTATGCTGGCACAACACATTATTGGACTGTTATAGAATGTATTTCCAGTGCTGCTTTTAGTTCCCAGTTCTGCCCTGTATCACACTATATAATACTCTGATAAAGCTCTAAGTTCTATTCTACCTCCCATTTTCCTGCAGAAGAACAAGATACATGTAATATTGTAAAGTGTTGCGGAATTAGTTGGCGCTATACAAATACCAATAATAATAATAATTTGGTATTTCCTAACTGGCTTCATTGCATTGCATGACTTGAACGGCGCACACAACCCCCTCCTGTGGTATCTATGCCAACAAACCCTAGGTAATTGGTTAGATGTCAGCGGATCTGCTTTTTTGTTGACACAGGAAATATACGTCCAGCAAAAGCAGAATGCGTGATTCTTTCAGATCCAAGCATAATGCAGTATTGATCCGTGTGTGTATGTGTTTGTCTGTGTGTGTGTGTATATATATATATATATATATATATATATATAATGTATTTTGTAATGCTTTTAACCAAATTATAATTACGTATAACACATTTGAATAATTGCTCTTTTTTGTTTGCTTTTTTTCTTCAGAGCAATAGTTTTGAAAAAAGACAAAAATAGGTATTCTGATGCCACTCATGTTTGCATAATTAATCAAAATAGTTGCTTAAAATAAAAGCTGAAAACTTTATCATTGTTTTTCCTCATACACCATGCAGCAGACAGAATGGAAAGTTAATTTGGCAACAATTATTGGTTTGAAAGAATGAGTATGTGACAGGAATATCTTCGTGTACCAGTAGAAAATGAGAGCTAGTTCTCTACTATCCATTTGTATCCTGATAAAAGGAAAATCCCAGTGGGAGTGATACAATCAGAATTACAATATTGAACTGTTGACCTTATATACTTCTCAGTTCTAAAACAATAACTGGAATCTGTAACAAAGTGTCAGATTTTCACAAGAAGAGGGCATGACTACAACTAGAAAGATACAGCAGAATAAAATGCTAAAATAAGCATTGGCAACACAGATAAAATATAATAAATGTTCACAATTATACTAAAATTGTGATAATCCTTTGGTTTAAATATGCATTGCCCATTTGCAGCTATGAGAAATGAAGCATAACACAATTTAAATGAAAACTTGCATATTGCTGTATTAATATCAAATCTGAAAGACTTGAGTAACATATTATTCAAAGCTTAATACACAGTGAAGGAGTTTAATAGTCGTAAATAATGTTTTTACCTCTGTTAACTCACTGAGTGCTGAAACATTCGGGATCGTTCAAATACAGAGTGACCAGATCCACCATGTTTACTAGACACATATGTGTTTCTCATATTTATGAAAACGCATTTATATATAATGCATATTCTGCATGATTCTTCGTTGCCTAATTGCAGGATCTTCCTTGCCTAATTGATTAATCTTATACACGTTCTTATGAATTCTACATACTACAGGGCTACCCTTTCCGTGTGCTGCCCATCAATATGAATATGTGATATGTGTCCCAGAAAACATGGTTGATCTGGTCACCCTGTTTTATTACAGTAGTAATTCTGTAATTTTGTTATTTAAATACTAGTGATTAGGCAGTTATTGCTGCTCAGCCACGTTTAACCCCTTAACCCCTTAACACCGCAGCCAAATGTACAAGTTGTGAACAGAACAAAACGTAAACAAAACCTGGCATTTACGCTATATGTCTGTCCAACCGTAATTCACCTCTTTCATATTAAATGCACCCCCCCTTATTATATATCATTTTATTCAGGGGAAACAGGGCTTTCATTTAACATCAAATATTTAGGTATTGAACATAATTTAATATAAAAAATTTCTAAAAAAAATGGGAGAAAAAAATAATTTTTTTATTTTTTTTTGTTCTATGTGACATTTTAACTGTGGATGTCAAAATACTGTTTGCTTTTACTGCAATACAATACACATATTTGTATTCAGCGATGTCTCACGTGTAAAACAGTACCCCCTATGTACAGGTTTTATGGTGTTTTGGGAAGTTACAGGGTCAAATATAGCACGTTACATTTGAAATTGAAATTCGCCAGATTGGTTACGTTGCCTTTGAGACTGTATAGTAGCCCAGGAATTACATTTACACCCATAATGGCATACCATTTGCAATAGTAGACAACCCAAGGTATTGCAAATGGGGTATGTCCAGTCTTTTTTAGTAGCCATTTGGTCACAAACACTGGCCAAAGTTAGCGTTAGTATTTGTTTGTGTGTGAAAAATGCAAAAAACGCCAATTTTGGCCAGTGTTTGTGACTAAGTGGCTACTAAAAAAGTCTGGACAAACCCCATTTGCAATACCTTGGGTTGTCTACTATTGCAAATGGTATGCCATCATAGGGGTAATTTTCATTCTTGGGCTACCATAGGGTCACAAAGGCAACGTAAGCAATCTGGCGAATTTTAATGTGAAAAAAATGAAACACAAGCCTTATATTTGACGCTGTAACTTTTGAAAACACCATAAAACCTGTACATGTGGGGTACTGTTGTACTCGGGAGACTTCGCTCAACACAAATATTTGTATTTCAAAACAGTAAAAAGTATTGCAGCAATAATATCGTCCGTGTAAGTGCTGTTTGTGCGTGAAAAATGCAGAAAACGTCACTTTTACTGGCGATATCATCGTTGTAATACATTTTACTGTTTTGAAACACTAATATCTGTGTTCAGCAAAGTCTCCCGAGTAGAACAGTACCCCCCATGTACAGGTTTTATGGTGTCTTGGAAAGTTATAGGGTTAAATATAGTGCTAGCAAATTAAATTCCCTATACTTTCGGCATGGGTTGTCAGGCAGGTCCCGCTAATTGTAATTAATTAGGATACCTAATTATGTAAAATTATTACATAAATATATGTGTAGAATTAATATATGTATATATATACATATGTGTATATATACGTATATATATATATAATTTTTTTTTAATATTTTTATTTATATATAGGTATATATATAGTGATATATACGTATATATTTATGTATATAGATATATATATATTATGATATATATATTATTTTGTTCTACGTGTATTTTGATATAAATATATATATTAATATCACAATACAGTTAGAACGAAATAACACATCTATATATTTTTTAATTATTTATTTTTAAATATTTTTTTAATTTTATTTTTTTACGTATTTACATATATATTTTTTTATATTATATATAAATATATATATAACAATAATTATATATATATTTAATCAGTATCAGTCTACGTGTAATTTGATATTAATATATATATATATATATTTATTAATATTTAAATACACGTTGTGTATGTGTAAATGTGTGTGTGTGTGTGTGTGTGTATGTGTATATATATATACTTAGATCATATATATATAATATATATGATCTAAGTATATTTTATTTGTAACTGTAATTTTTTTAATTTATTTTTTGAACTAATATTTTATTTTTTTTACAGGACAGGGGTCAGAGACAGTGTCAGCCAGTGATTTCACATCACTGGCTGACACACAGGATCAGTGATCACAGTGACTGCCTGTCACTGTGATCACCTCCTGCAGATTGGGTAATTGACCACAGGGGGGAGTGCCTGGGTGGTACAAGCACTCCCCCCTTCCAATCTGCAGGGGGATCACTGTGCCAGTTACATGTGTCAGCCAATAGGCTGACACATGTAACACTGATCGCAGTGACAGGCTGTCACTGCGATCAGAGTGCTTTGAGATCGCAGTGACAGCCTGTCACTGCGATCAGACTTCGCAGATCGCGGTCACTGACCCCAGGGGGACTGCCTGGGGGGCCAGGTAAGTCCCCCGACCGCGATCTGCAGAAGGGGAAAGCCGCCGGCCGCATGTGTCAGCCGATTTGAAATCGGCTGACACATGCTTAATACTGGTCGCAGTGTATATATTTATGTAATAATTTTACATAATTAGGTAATTGTATTAATTACAATTTGCAGGACCTGCCTTCAAGATCCTTTGTTTTTATATATATATATATATATATATATATATATATATATATATATATGTATATATATATATAAAAAAAAACAAAGGATCTTGAACTCCACCTCTCCAAGTTATTCAATGCCCGGTGCTTGTCAGCCAAAATACAAAAAAGTTCCAAAGATAGCACTCCAGGGACTAATAAAAATCTACTTTTCTTACCTTAACTAAAACATCAAAGTGTCAACGTTTCAGCTTGATCCCCTCAAGCTTTTGTCAGGACATACTGTGCATGCAAATAAACCCACATTTATAACATAAACAATAAAATTAACTCACCACACTTGTGACACCTCAGACTCCATGGACGCCCGGACCGGGACTGCCGCGGGCTACCCGACGTTCGTCTGCAGCCGCACCGCGTCACGCTCAATGACGCGGCCAGGGGTCATCACCATGGTGACCTATAGTAACATATGCGGAAAGACATATTAATCTAATGATTAAAAGCAGTAAAACAAAACTGCTTCACACTAGGGGAATGAAAACTCCCAGGTGAGTCCCCATACCGCGATCGCCAACGTGGAATTGCCGGTGACCGGGTAAGTACATAAGATCGCAGGGACGTTCTATGCGTTTAGAGCCACTTCCTTAAAGGACCACTATAGTGCCAGGAAAACATACTCATTTTCCTGGCACTATAGTGCCCTGAGGGTGCCCCCACCCTCAGCCCCCCCCCTCCCACTGGGCTCTAGGGGGAGGAAGGGGTTAAACTTACCTCTTTCTCCAACGCCGGGCGGGAGACTCTCCTCCTCCTCTCTGCCTCCTCTCCTCCTCCTTGGCTGAATGCGCATGCGCGGCACGAGCATTCAGCCAGTCTCATAGGAAAGCATTCACAATGCTTTCCTATGGACGCTGTCATCTTCTCACTGTGAAAATCACAGTGAGAAGCGCGGAAGTGCCTCTAGCGGCTGTCAATGAGACAGCCACTAGAGGCTGTATTAACTAGCGGCTGGATTCTCTGAAACTGCTATGTTTATAGAAGAAAGGGTTAATCTTAGCTGGACAGGGCACCCAGACCACTTCATTAAGCTGAAGTGGTCAGGGTGCCTATAGTGGTCCTTTAACCCCTTAAGGACACATGACATGTGTGACATGTCATGATTCCCTTTTATTCCAGAAGTTTGGTCCTTAAGGGGTTAAGGACAGCATAAAATGCCCTGCGGTCTTAAGGGGCTAACATAAAGGCTAGAGCTGACACATGTCCCCCATGCCACACCCATGAGCTTCGGGTAAGGGCTGTAAATTAAAGCCTACAAAATAATTAAATAATAAAGTGAGGGGGGGCATAGAGAGGTGGGATACTGGTACTCTTGAGACATTTTGGAGGGAAGTGAGAGATATAACACAAGAAATAACAGATGTAATCATGACTTTTGAATTGAAATCCTTACTCTAATTGATATCCCACCCTACCAAATATAAATACTCACTAAGATGCTTGCTGCTCATGGCAGTGAAATCATAGATAACAAGCCTGAGGAAATTCACAAAATCTCCAAGTTAACCTGGTTCTCCAGGATTGAACACTATCGCACCCTTGAGGAATTTAAGGGGAATATATAAACCATATAAATATGCTATAATATGGCAGCCCTGGGTGTAATAAAGAGTAGGGCAGGTCCTGGTGATATAGAGGGTGGGACACGCTAATCATTCTCAATACCCTTTCACTTCTACACACGACATTAACCTAGTTGGCTATATGAAACCCCCAAGATGCTATTCTCTCCATGGCGGATTTACAATGTTTTGTTATGTATTGTTTTACTTTATTTTATTGTGACTTATATGTCAAATGAGTAGGCATGTGCATGGGGAAAATTTCCGGTTCGGTTCGGCATTCTGAAATTCCGGACTTTCGCAACTCGGGATTTCAAAATTCGTCACTTCAACACTTCGGAACTTCGGCAACTTCGGCAACTTCGGAACTTCAGCACTTCGGAACTTCAGCACTTCGGCATTTCGGAATTTCGGGACTTCGGCACTTCGGGACTTCTCTTGCAGCCGCTTAGTAGATAACTCCCTAATTCCCACGGTATTAGAGAGTTATCTACCAAAAGGCTAAAAGACCTAAATTGGTCTTTCAGACAAATTTACTAATACTAAGTAAAAATTACTTAGTATTAGTAAATTTTGCCCCTACTCGCTATAACGTGAGTAGGGGCATGTCTAGTAAACAGTGAGCAGCTGGTGGCTGCTCACTGTAACCAAAAAAAAATGTGGTCCCCCCTCCCGAGCCCCCCCGCGCAGCTTTTCAACTAAACTGACCTATTGCCCCCCCCGGCCCCCACCCCTGAGCGGCGGGTGGGGGCCCTAAATTAGAATAAGGGGGGACCTATTGCCCCCCCCTGGTCCCCACCCCTGAGCGGTGGGTTGGGGCCCTAAATACTAATAAGGGGGGGGACCTAATGTCCTCCTCCTGGCATCCAAACCCCTGAGTGGCGGGTGGGGCCCTACAGTAAAATATGGGGGCGTACTAATGTCCTTCCCCCTGGCCCCCACCCCTGAGCTTTGGTTGGGGGCCCTAAATACTAATAAGGGGGGGACCTAATGTCCTCCCGCCTGGCCCCCACCCCTGAGCGGCGGGTGGGGGCCTTAAATTGGAATAAGGGGGGGGACCAAATGTCCTCCCCCCTTGGCCCCCACCCCTGAGCAGTGGGTGGAGGCCCTAAATACTAATAAGGAGGGAACCTAATGCCCCCCCCGGCCCCCACCACTGAGCGCCGGGTGGGGGCCCTAAAAAAATGTTACCCCCCCAGGTGACTAGGGGTCCCCCCCCTACCTACACCCCTCACCATAAAAATAATGAGGGGGGACCTTTAACTAAGTACCTGTAAAAAAAAACTTACTATTCAATGTTTTCTTTCTTCTAAAATCGTATTTTTTCAACCCCAAAAAAGGGCAAATAAAAAATCCATAACAACCGAGGCAATTTTTAAAAAAAACGAGCGCAAAAAAAAAATCCATGTTCACCCGGCGAGGGCTCCGCGCAGACTGAGCTCTGCAGGGCAGGGGAAGGCTTATAAAGCCTTGCCCCGCCCTGCAATTAGACTCAGAGCACTCTGATTGGTGAATTCAAGCCATCCAATCAGAGTGCTCTGACAGGTAAATGAAGAGACTGACAGGTAAGTCTCTACATTTACCTGTCACAGCACTCTGATTTGGTTGGTTTGAAATCCACCAATCAGAGTGCTCTTTGTCATTTTACACAGCATGGGAAAGTTCTTTAGAATTTTCCCACGCTGTGTAATTTGACTCATAACTCTCTGATTGGTGGATAAAGTAACCAATCAGGGGTGGGGCCAGGGGGAAGGACATTAGGTCCCCCCTTATTCTGATTTTGGGCCCCCACCCACCGTTCAGGGGTGTGGGCTGGGGGGGGGGGGCAATAGGTCCCCCTTTAGTTTAAAAGCCCCCACTCGTGTGTTTTTTTTTTTTAACAGTGAGCAGCCACAGGCGGTATAGCGAGTAGGGGCATAATTTACTAATACTAAGTAATCTTTACTTAGTATTAGTAAATTTGGCTGAAAGACCAATTTAGGTCTTTCAGCCTTTTAGTAGATAGCTCCCTAATACCGTGGGAATTAGGGAGTTATCTACTTATTAATTCCTATCATTACATTGACTGGCTAAGTAACTTACATTTTATATGAATGTATGTCACTTGATTGTTGTAAGTGTTGCAAATGCTTACAGCTGAATCCTGGCTATGTTTGTATACTTTGATTGTTGTAAGTGTTGCAATTGATTGTTGTAAGTTTTGCAAATGCTTACAGCTGAATCCTGGCTATGTTTGTATACTTTTTTATTTAAAATTGTATACAATGTAACATTATTCTTCTTTCACTGGGTAAGTATATTAGTACTTAGGCAATACTGTGCTTCGGAACTTCGGCACTTTGACACTTCGGAACTTTGGCAACTTCGGCACTTCGGCGCTTTGACACTTTGACACTTTGACACTTTGGAACTTCGGCAACTTTGGAACTTCGGCACTTCGAAAATTCTGTCATTTTGGAACTTCGGGACCTCAGCAATTCCGCACTTCGGCAATTCGCACATTCGGAAGTACCCGGATGTCCAAATTGCCCGAAATTCGTCCGAATTCATATTCGGACCGAAATGAATTGCACATGTCTACAAATTAGCATTTTTCCTAATGAGCTTGGACATCCTCACACAATCCCTTGAAATATTGGATAAGTCTTGTGAATCATAAATCTTTTTTTGCCAATAGATCTTATTAACCACCGTATATAGAGACCAGGAATATGCAGAAGCCTTTAAAGGAACACATTAGTGACAGGAATACAGAACAGGAATACAGTCCCAAACATTAGCTCCTAGGACCCACATCTACCAAGACAAGGTACAGCCTTAAGCGGAGCCTGGGACCCAAACAGAGCATTAGCTCCCAGAACTCACAGCCAACAAGAAAAGCTACAGCCTTAAGCAGAGGTAGCTCTATTGGATGGTCTACCTAAGAATACCTGCAGCACTTCTTTTATTTTATTCTTCTATTTCTTAGTTTCTCTTTTTACTTCTCTCCCCTACAATATTACTGCTTAATTGTTAACTTTGTACCTTCCATGTTCAACCATTGTTTTGAGAATTGTTTATTTGGTTAGTATTGTGCTAATAGTCTTGTCAATTTATGAACACCATTTATGACCTACCCCTATTTTTTTTAGTTTAGAGCTATTGTGCTGATAGTCATGTAAATTTATGTTAACCATTTATGACTTCCCTTATATCTTTAAATCTCAAATACTTTCTCCTCTGTTCTAACTTGTCAGGATCGGGGCAGGGATCCAACACGCAGAGTACAAACAGTAGCCAGATACGTATACCGGACCTTAGAATGGCCGGACTAACGTAAGTAGTACAGTAGAGAATAGTCAAAGACAAGACGAGGTCGAGGGTAACAGAAGACAGGTAAGCGATAGACAAGCTGAATCAAGGGTAACAGAGATAAGCAGAATAGAGCAAACAAGCCGGGTCAAAACCAAAAGGGAAAACTAGAGAACACGAGCACTGAGTGACTAGGACAAGCTAGAACCACGACAGGGCAATGAGCTACTGAAAGAAGCACTGTTAAATGCCCTGTTCAGATAAGTAGACACACCACCGTCGAGTCCTGATTGGTCCTGAACCAATTGAGTGACAGGTCGTTCCGGGTTGACGTCCTGACGTCGACGTCCGGGCGTCATGCTATAAAAGGGAGTCACTCCCTCGCGGCCGGCTTGTATGACCGGATGGACCGCGAGGAAGAAGGGAATCAGGCCGTCCGGATGGATGAACGATTAATTCTCTACCTCTCTCGTAGGTAGAGGCCTCAGGTACCCTGACATAACTGCCCTAAGACAATTAATTCAGTAAAATCTAATCAAAGCTGATGCAGTGAAGCAGTGATTGCTGATTTGACTTTCCAATTTTAAGTATTATTATTTCTATCAAGTTGTATGACCATAATCTATAAGGAGGCAGCTTTATTGTGATAAGTGATTGAGTTTCTGTGTGACTTCAGTTGGATACAAAGCCGATTGTCCGCGAACATAAAATAAACTTCCACAAACGTTCGCGAACGGGGCGAACCGCCATAGACTTCAATGGGCAGGCGAATTTTAAAACCCACAGGGACTCTTTCTGGCCACAATAGTGATGGAAAAGTTGTTTCAAGGGGACTAACACCTGGACTGTGGCATGCCGGAGGGGGATCCATGGCAAAACTCACATGGAAAATTACACAGTTGATGCAGTCTGGTTTTAATCCATAAAGGGCAGAAATCACCTACCATTCCTGAATCACAATGGATATGGATTGACACCTGACATATGACATATTGACACCTTGACATATGGATTGACACCTGTCCTCAGAGACCCTGATACACACTGACACAGAGCAGAATAGGGACTGTTCCCCCTACATAGGGTCACTTGGCAGATATGGATTGACACCTATCCTAAGGATCCCTGATACACACTGACGCAGAGCAGAATAGGGACTGTTCCCCCTACATAGGGTCACTTGGCAGATATGGATTGACACCTATCCTAAGGATACCTGATACACACTGACGCATTGCAGAATAGAGACTGTTCCCCCTACATAGGGTCACTTGGCAGATATGGATTGACACCTGTCCTAAGAGACCATGATACACACTGACACAGAGCAGAATAGAGACTGTTCACCCTACATAGGGTCACTTGGCAGATATGGATTTACACCTGTCCTCAGAGACCCTGATAAACACTGACACAGAGCAGAATAGGGACTGTTCCCCCTACATAGGGTCGCTTCGCAGATATGGATTGACACCTACCCTAAGGATCCCTGATACACACTGACACAGAGCAGAATAGAGACTGTTCCCCCTACATAGGGTCACTTGGCAGATATTGATGGACACCTGTCCCCAGAGACCATGATACACACTGAAACAGAGCAGAATAGGGACTGTTCCCCCTACATGGGTCACTTGGCAGATATGGATTGACACACCTGTCCTCAGAGACCCTGATACACACTGACACAGAGCAGAATAGAGACTGTTCCCCCTACATAGGGTCACTTGGTAGATATAGATTGACATCTGTCCTCAGAGACCATGATACACACTGACACAGAGCAGAATAGAGACTGTTCCCCCTACATAGGGTCACTTGGCAGATATAGATTGACACCTGTCCTCAGAGACCATGATACACACTGACACAGAGCAGAATAGAGACTGTTCCCCCTACATAGGGTCACTTGGCAGATATGGATTGATATAATCCATCCACTTGGCAGATATGGATTATATAATATTGGCAGGGGCAAGGAAATTCCCTCTAAATAGATAGGTATAGGCAGAGAGTATGGAGACCGGAGTGATAAAGTGTCAATAAGGTGATATAAAGCATACTTTTTAATTTATTTTGCAAATGCTGCATCCTTTCCGACTTCTTGTAATTCGGTAACATTTCAGGCACTTTCTGCTTATACCGGGGTCTAGTAGCGTGGACACCCAGTACAGGTCGTTCTCCTTCAGCCTTTTTTATACGACAGGCACGACAGCATGAAAGACCCCATTTGCACAAGGTTGGATGCCGAGCTACTCATTTCCCGTTCCTCCTCCTCAGTGATGTCCATGAAGGTATGTTCTTCCCCCCAGCCACGTACAACACCACGGGTACCAGATAGGGGACAACGAGCACCCTGGGATGCCTGTTGTGGTTGGTCTTCCTCCTCCTCCTCAAAGCCACATTCCTCCTCTGACTCCTCTTCCTCACAATCCTCTTCCAGCGTTTCCGCAGGTCCAGCAAGCGATGCTGATAAGGCTATTTCTTATGGTGATGGTGACCACAACTCTTCCTCTTCCTCTTTACGCTCATCTACGGCCTGATCCAGGACTCTTCGCAGGGCACGCTCCAGGAAGAAAACAAATGGTATGATGTCGCTGATGGTGCCTTCGGTGTGACTGACTAGGTTTGTCACCTCCTCAAAAGCACGCATGAGCCTACAGGCATTGCGCATGAGCGTCCAGTAACGTGGCAAAAAAATTCCCAGCGGTGTCACCAACTCCTCTGCAGAGCCACGCATTCCATGCTTGGCAGCCGTCAGCAGGTTTACCCGATGCGCAGTGTAGGTGATATACCTGCCCTGACCATGCTTTGCACACCAGGTATCAGTGGTCAGATGGACCCTTGCCCCAACACTGTGTGCCAGACATGCCATTACTTCCTTTTGCTCAATCGAGTTCAGGTTGGGGATTGCCTTTTGTGCAAAGAAATTTTGTCCGGGTACCTTCCACTGCGGTATCCCAATAGCCACAAATTTTTTCAATGCCTCAGACTCCACCAGCTTGTATGTTAACCCTTGTATGTTAACCCTGCAACAGTTCACCTCCCTCCTGCGCATGCAGAAAATCAAGTACCGCTGGGGCCCAGCGCATACTCTGCAGGTTACCAAGGATGACGCCAGGCATACCGTACGCAACATGCAGGAGGCAGAGGGAATCCTGGGGCAACTGGGTCTCCCCCCAGACTCGCTACTCACATCGAAGCCTCCAACAAACTTCACGCTCCCTCCATATTAGGGCAACGCTGAGGCTCCAACATTTGTCCCTAGAAACCTAGCCGGGACATCATGTGCAACTTGAATGGAAAACGGAACTGACAGGTCAACCCTACTTACGGAGACTCTCAGGTCATTGATCGAGTCAAGAGGAGGGGATCAACTTCAAAAATAGATTCCTGGCAAATTCTGAAAAAAAACGTGCAAACATGAATCCTGAAAGTACAGAAAGACAAAACCACAAGAAGAATTTTTTGAAGACGACAAATAGCTGTGTGAGATAATGTAGAAACATTGTATTCACCAGATAAAAAGAAAACAACCGACTTAATACAGTTTTTGACAACTTTGCTAGTTTTGCATTGAATTTTTTAGCCAGTACTTCCTTTAGATATTGCACTGAATATAGTAAACTCTGTAGTATGTTACTTTTAGTTGCCAGAAAAGCTAAATAATAGTTTTCACATTTGGTAGATAGCCTGTGTGTGCTAATATTCATACTTGCATTTGGAATTTTAAGGCAATATTTCTTTTTTATAAGCAGATTTTGACATTTTTGTATCTTTTTAACCCCTTAAGTACACATGACATGTGTGACATGTCATGATTCCCTTTTATTCCAGAAGTTTGGTCCTTAAGGGGTTAAACATATATTTTCTCAAGCCGCTTTGATAGATTAACATTTATTTAGTTTATTAATCAACGTGCTTAATCGTATTGGTGTACTAATTTCCAGTATATCTAAAAATGTTTTACATATTTTCTGATTTTAATTGCCATGTGTACCTTTTGTATGCCCATGTCAAACGTTTTACCATTTAGGGCCCAGAGTGGGGTCATTTAAACAGATCATACCTCGAGTGCAGAGTGCGTTTAATCCGACTCATTAATGTTAGTTATTCACTAAGCTTAGTGAAAACATAGTTGGCTTAAAGATGTTTTCTATTCAAGTTCTTGTGCCCCACAGTTCAAATTAACATTCAAATTACAATTCATGACAGATCACACAAGTGAATAGCCCTGCCAATGTCGTCTCAGAATTTTTTTGTTATCTAAGAAGAAATAAAAATGCATATCAACAAAAAATGCTTTTCCTAGCTGTTATGGTATTGAAAGCCAGCTGTGATTTCCCTATGCACAATTAGCAATGCTAACTGCTGTATGACGCCCCCTAGCCGTGTACACATAGTTTAACTTTTATAAGTATTATTCCAACTAGGTACTACTATACTAATCATCAGTCAGCTGTTAACTACTTTTCAATGCTTTTCCTGTGCCTAGTCAGGGTAACAAGATCTTTGAATATTTTATACTATAGTTAGCGATGTTACATTTGTATTCAAGTGTCCTAGATCAGTTAGATAAGCCAGTGCCTAGATTGAATGCTCCATAAAGTTTATAACGCATTGTGCCGCCAAGGTTTCGTTAGACCTGCTCAGCTAAACTAGGACCAAATTTTAATTGTATACTCAGTGTAATGTGTAAACGTGGACAATCTCAACATAAACAACTAAAAAATGTGCACGGATTTATGAAAACCCCATTGTTAAAAATGTTGATGATCAGCGTGAGGAATGCTATTGGGGCACCAGATGCCTGCTGTTATGATTTTTTGCACTGCAAAAATAAAGAATAAAAAAAAAAAAAGCTGGTGGGCTAATAGTTCGGACAAGCCAGCTGTCAGACGCTGGGCAAGGGGGTGACTTTCTGACATTGGCTTCTTACGCTCAAACATGTCCTTGACAGACACCTGACTGTGGGCAGATGAGCGGGAACTGCTCAAGGCGAGAGACGGAGTGGCGGATGGTTGAGAGGGGGCAAGGAGGACAGCAGTGGTTGACGTGGCTGAAGATGCTGGACCAGGAGGAGGATGGCGGCTTTGAGTTTGTGTGCTGCTTGTACTCATGTGTTGATCCCATAGGCGTTTGTGATGTGCGATCATGTGCGTAAGCAAAGCAGTTGTACCTAGGTGGGTGTTGGAATTACCACGACTCAGTTTCTTTTGGCACAGGTTGCAAATGGCATCGCTGTTGTCAGAGGCAGACACACACAAAAAATGCCACACTGCTGAGCTCTGCAATGACGGCATTCTGGTGGTGGACACAGCATGCGTTGATTGGCGTGCTGTCGGGCTGACCCCGGGTGCCGATGCTTGCTGTCTGACTGTGCCACTAGCTCCTTGCGACGACCTCCCCCTGCTTCCAACTTGTATCCTCCTCCTCCTCTCTGTCTCCCCATCTGAACTTTCGTCCTGTTCTTCTTCTTGCCGAGCGGGCACCCACGTGACCTCCATGGACGCATCGTCATCATCAACCGCTTCACTTGTATCTGACAACTCAGCAAAGGAAGCAGCAGCTGGTACAACATCATCATCATCACACCGTACGTCCATGTGTGTAATGCTGCCTGCCTGAGACATATCCCTGTTATCTACATCCTCTGGCAATAATGGTTGCGCATCACTCATTTCTTCAAACGGATGTGTGAATAACTCCTCTGACATACCAAGTGAAGCGGCTGTGGTGCTAGTGTTGGTGGTGGCGGCAGGCGGGTGAGTGGTATCTTGAGAGGTCCCTGAAGCTAAGCTGGAGGAGGATGGTGCGTCAAGGTTCCGAGCGGAAGCTGTAGAAGATTGGGTGTCCTGTGTTAGCCAGTCAACTATGTCCTCAGAAGTTTTCAAGTTCAGGGTACGTGGCCTCTGAAAACTGGGCATTATTCTAGGGCCAAAGGGAATCACAGCACCACGACCACGATGGCCCCTGCGGGGTGGCCTGCCTCTGCCTGTCGTTTTTTTTTGGATTAGCGGTACTATGCGTGCAAGCTACTGTGAGACAAGATATGAGTGGCACTGTGCAGTGGCAGAGGTTGGCAGAGTACACGCTGTTGGCCTGACACACCCGCTTGAAGACAAGTAACTGCTATTCAATCTATTACAGTGAAAAAAATTGTTTTGTTTATAAGTGCAAGCTTAAGCTATTGTGACACCAGATATGAGTGGTGGCACTGGGCAAGTGGGCACAGTATCCACTGTGAGCCTGACACAGAAGCTGGCAGACAACTAACTGCTATTCAATCTATTACAGTGAAAAAAAAAATTAAATGTCAAGCGTAAGCTATTGTGACACCAGATATGAGTGGTGGCACTGGGCAAGTGGGCACAGTATCCACTTTGAGCCTGACACAGAAGCTGGACGACAACTAACTGCTATCCAATCTATTACAGTGAAAAAAAAATATTTGTAAATGTCAAGCTTAAGCTATTGTGACACCAGATATGAGTGGCACTGTGCACTGGCAGAGGTTGGCAGAGTACACGCTGTTGGCCTGACACACCCGCTTGAAGACAAGTAACTGCTATTCCATCTATTACAGTGAAAAAATAGTTTTGTTTTTAAATGCAAGCTTAAGCTATTGTGACACCAGATATGAGTGGTGGCACTTGGCAAGTGGGCACAGTATCCACTGTGAGCCTGACACAGAAGCTGGCAGACAACTAACTGCTATTCAATCTATTACAGTGAAAAAAAAATTGTTTTTAAATGTCAAGCTTAAGCTATTGTGACACCAGATATGAGTGGTGGCACTGGGCAAGTGGGCACAGTATCCACCATGAGCCTGACACAGAAGCTGGCAGACAACTAACTGCTATTCAATCTATTACAGTGAAAAAAAAATTTGTTTTTAAATGTCAAGCTTAAGCTATTGTGACACCAGATATGAGTGGTGGCACTTGGCAAGTGGGCACAGTATCCACTGTGAGCCTGACACAGAAGCTGGCAGACAACTAACTGCTATTCAATCTATTACAGTGAAAAAAAAATGTTTTTAAATGTCAAGCTTAAGCTATTGTGACACCAGATATGAGTGGTGGCACTGGGCAAGTGGGCACAGTATCCACCATGAGCCTGACACAGAAGCTGGCAGACAACTAACTGCTATTCAATCTATTACAGTGAAAACATTTTTTGTTTTTAAATGTCAAGCTTAAGCTATTGTGACACCAGATATGAGTGGTGGCACTGGGCAAGTGGGCACAGTATCCACTGTGAGTCTGACACAGAAGCTGGCAGACAACTAACTGCTATTCAATCTATTACAGTGAAAATATATTTTTTTGTTTTTAAATGTCAAGCTTAAGCTATTGTGACACCAGATATGAGTGGTGGCACTGGGCAAGTGGGCACAGTATCCACCGTGAGCCTGACACAGAAGCTGGCAGACAACTAACTGCTATTCAATCTATTACAGTGAATTTTTTTGTTCTTTTTAAATGTCAAGCTTAAGCTATTGTGACACCAGATATGAGTGGTGGCACTGGGCAAGTGGGCACAGTATCCACTGTGAGCCTGACACAGAAGCTGGCAGGCAGGCAACTGCAATTAGATTACACAGGAAAAAAAGCAGACTGATGTTCTAGCCCTAAAAAGGGCCTTTTGGGGTGCTGTTCTTACAGCAGAGATCAGATGAGTCCTTCAGGACTGTAGTGGACACTGAATACCCTAGCCTAGCTATCAATTTCCCAATCTAATGAGCAGCAGCTACACTTTCCCTCCTCTATCTAAGAATGCAGCTTCCGAATGAATCTAAAATGGATGCTGTACAGGAGGTGGAAGGGTCTGGAAGGGAGAGTCTGCTGCTAATTTGCTGGAATGTGTCTGCTGACCGTGAGGCACAGGGTCAAAGTTTCCTCAATGATGACGAATAGGGGGTGGATCGAACCGCGCATGTGTTCGCCCGCCACGGCGAACGTGAACATGCTATGTTCGCCGGGAACTATTCGCCAGCGAACAGTTCGCTACATCACTAATGAACAGGTTTAACATGTCTCAGAGGTGAGTAGATTGATTATCAAGAGTAGGGAGACATGCGTACGGTACCACAGCGAGTTGATTTAAGTAAAACATGCAAGGAATACGTGAGAACTATTTTATTATAGCATGGTAGCAGCTTGCATAATAATTATAACGTGTGTAAGAACTAGACACATGCATTTGAGTGCAGAGAAAATGCTGGGCCTTCCATGCTTATTAGACAACAATAAAAGATAAAATGCTAGTTTAATGATGTAGCTGAGTTAAAGTAAAGACCACTGGAGCTGAGCACTCTGTGACATAACATATATCTGTGAGAGACCGAGCAGAGAGAGATGGTTAGGTTGAGCAGAATGGCTACAGTGTGAGTCTGAGAACATTAGGTCTTAAGTTGGCTGTGATAACCTGTAAGCTGCTGTCTCTTGCCGTGCCCATGATTATGGTCGGCTGTGATTGACTCTGTGTTTTCATAGCATCGCCCAAAAGTCACAGTCCATGGTAAAGTGGCACAGTAGCTCGGCAGAGCACAAAATTATTGGGGGCTCCTCTCATCACAGAGGCAGTAGAGCTCCATGTTCCAGGCTTGCTTTTCAGCTTGCTTCAGTTCACTGCTTGGCAGGCTAGTGAGGAGTGTGGCAAGTCTGTTTGGCGGATCCGCATTGAAGCATGATCTCAATGCTCCCCTCTAGCTCCTAGCCCCTGCAGGGGGTGGCTGTTGTGGGAAGAGGGTCCTGTGACTCGCTCAGCTCCACTCACTCACTCACTCATTCCCCTTCAGGGGTAATTGGTAGAGTTGTTGCTGGGCTCGCCTTGAGGTCTGCTGCTTGGGCAGATGACTTGACTTCTTCTCATAAGCGCTCCATGTTGCAAGAGCCATTGGTAAAGTGCCGCGAGTCGCCGCCATCTTGCGAGGTAGGCATTGGGTGTTCAGTCTTCCCACAGCTCAAGCTCTCCACAGTGGGGACTGGGATGACCCCCCCGACCCAGGAAGGGGTGCGGGGGGAAACGGGGCTGGCAAGCTTTTCAATACGCAGACGTTTGGTAGTCGGGAACGCAGGCAGGGTGGTGCCCCTCACCCCTGAGTAGGCTGCAGCCCCCAAAGCTTTGTGCTTCCCTCTGGGGACCAAAAACTCCCAATTTTGGGGTCTGCCACCCTCTCCACCGCTGTATGGATTTCTCATGGGCTTATTACGAGTATCATAGCAGCAAATTTTAGCCTAAGAGGCCGGATTTCTCCAGAGCCTCTACCACATGCGAATGGACAGCATGGAGGTCCGGCCCCGCCCCCTGTTGATTTCATTGTTATGCTGCCACATCACAAATAAAGAATTAAAACAAATATATTGTAACAAACCACCTCTTTTACCGGTAGGATTTTGTCACAGATCTTATTGTAACCACAGCCTTCTAGGGTAATCAATGTCCAGGACACATCCAGCTCAGTTTTTCTGATTTATTTGGTGCAAAATATAGAGGTGCATCAAAATAAAATAAACAAAACAAAATTCCTTGCTCTTGTCTGAGCACTTACTAAACACAATAATCACAATAATCACAAACTGGAATTGGGTGGCTTTCCCACTTACCAATTTATAATAGCAAAATATAGCTGCAAAACACACCATTTCTCTGGCTCTTTATCTCTCACTCTGCAGCAGGCTGATCCCTTCTTTTAAAAGCCTGCCTGCCAATTGACCAGCTAAAGGTGAGGATCAATTAGGTCACATCTCTGGAACTCCTAAGGTATTTACAAGATCTGATCTGGCTGTTAGATAGCAACTAGTGCTATTGGAGCACTGGCCCACCCTGCTCTCCAAATGCTCCGCCCCAGGGACCCATACCGTGTTTTGAATAGTATCAACAATGTATATTGCAAACTTAACGTCTCTCCCTGGGACATTTAACCCCTTAACACCGCAGTCAAATGTACAAGTTGTGAACGAAACAAAATGTAAACAAAACCTGGCATTTGCGCTATATGCAGGGCCGGACTGGCCCACCGGGATACCGGGAAATTTCCCGGTGGGCCGCGGCACCTGGGGGGCTGGAGATGGAGAGGGAGTCCTGCTCCCTGTATTTTAATAAAATCGCGGCCGCCGGCCGCATGTCGGTGCCGCCGGGTGGCCGGTCCGGCGGCACACTCAGAGGTGATTACTCACCTTGCAGCCGGCGGCCCCATCTCCTCTGCTGACAGCTATGCTGCTGTCAGTATCAGTGAGTGAGCCGGGCGGCCGCCTAAGCGATGCAGCAGCACACTCACTGATACTGACAGCATCATAGCTGTCAGCACAGGAGGACTGAGGGAGGGGGCGGAGCTAACTACCAAGCTCCCTCGCGGTTCCCATGATTCCCAGCATCTACACATCATAGAGTAATCACTACTCTATGATGTGTCCATGCTGGGAATTATGGGAACCGCGAGGGAGCTTGGTAGTTAGCTCCGCCCCCTCCCTCAGTCCTCCTGTAACAAGGTCAGCAGGCACACAGAAGGGGAATGGAGGGAGACAAATAGAGGGGAAGGAGGGGGGCAAATAGAGGGGAAGGAGGGGGGCAAATAGAGGGGAAGGAGGGAGGGCAAATAGAGGGGAAGGAGATGGGGGGCAAATAGAGGGGAAGGAGGGGGAGCAAATAGAGGGGAAGGAGGGGGGCAAATAGAGGGGAAGGAGGGGGGCAAATAGAGGGGAAGGAGGGGGGGGGCAAATAGAGGGGAAGGGGGGCAAATAGAGGGGAAGGGGGGCAAATAGAGGGGAAGGAGGGGGAGCAAATAGAGGGGAAGGAGGGGGGGGCAAATAGAGGGGAAGGAGGGGGGCAAATAGAGGGGAAGGAGGGGCGCAAATAGAGGGGAAGGAGGGGGGGCAAATAGAGGGGAAGGAGGGGGAGCAAATAGAGGGGAAGGAGGGGGGGCAAATAGAGGGGAAGGAGGGGGGCAAATAGAGGGGAAGGAGGGGGGCAAATAGAGGGGAAGGAGGGGGGGGGCAAATAGAGGGGAAGGAGGGGGGGCAAATAGAGGGGAAGGAGGGGGGGCAAATAGAGGGGAAGGAGGGGGGCAAATAGAGGGGAAGGAGGGGGGGCAAATAGAGGGGAAGGAGGGGGGCAAATAGAGGGGAAGGAGGGGGGCAAATAGAGGGGAAGGAGGGGGACAAATAGAGGGGAAGGGGGGCAAATAGAGGGGAAGGAGGGGGGGCAAATAGAGGGGAAGGAGGGGGGCTAATAGAGGGGAAGGAGGGGGGCAAATAGAGGGGAAGGAGGGGGACAAATAGAGGGGAAGGGGGGCAAATAGAGGGGAAGGGGGGCAAATAGAGGGGAAGGAGGGGGGGCAAATAGAGGGGAAGGAGGGGGGGCAAATAGAGGGGAAGGAGGGGGGCAAATAGAGGGGAAGGAGGGGGACAAATAGAGGGGAAGGGGGGAGACAAATAGAGGGGAAGGGGGGAGACAAATAGAGGGGTAATAGAAACACAGGGGAAGGGGGGACACAGAGACTGAGGGGTAATAGAAAGACATCAGGTTGGGGGGACAAAGAGGCAGAGGGGTAATAGAGAGACATAGGGCAAGGGGGGACACATAGACAGATTGGGCAATATAGAGACAGGGGATTGGGGGGACAAAGAGAGGGGTAATAGAGAGACACCAGGGAAGGGGGGGACAAAGAGAGGGGTAATAGAGAGACAAAGGAGAAGGGGGGACACATAGACAGATGGGGTAATAGAGAGACACAGGGGATGGGGGTACAAAGAGACAGAGGGGTAAGAGAGAGACACAGGGAGGAGATGGGGAAGAGAGACACACAGAAGGTTTTTTGAGGGGACAAAGAGACATACAGTAGGGAAGGGGAACAAAGTGACACAAGATTTGTGTGAGGCAACGCTGGGCTGGGGAAAAAGAGACAGAGAGTGGATGGGAGAAGAGAAAGAGGCACACAGAGTCTGGAGTTAGAAAGAGACACACAGATGAGATTTGGAAGGGGAGAAAGAGACAAAGTGGCTGGGGCTAAGAACAACACAAAAGGAGCTGGGGGAAAGAGAAATACAGAGGCTGGAGAACGGTAAAAAGAAACACCCAGGGACTGGGATGAAGTAAAAGATGGGTCGCTGTAAGAGGAAAAAAAGGAGACAATTGGAGACAAGATACATTAAACGAGGTAAAGGTAATAGTCGTAAATGTATCTGATCCCGACAGTAATACACACACACACTATATATATATATATATATATATATATATGCATGTATATTGATGTGTGTATTAGTAACATATAATTATGCCTATAATATTTACACATATAGTAATATACATTTATATATGCATAATACACACATAAATGTCATTAATATATATATAAATGTAATGAGCACGTATTGGCCCTGTCTTGTTGCTAGTTGCATACTCATGCACAATAACATATTCAAAGTGAAGAGCGCACCCATAGGACTTCAAAATGAGCAAGATCACTTCATCTTTTTAGTTGTGCAACTGCAGACATTCAGCATTTCAGTCCCATTACTAAAATGTCCTTAATAGGCCAAAGTAGTTGTACTGAAACATTGATTATATGCAAATGTACGTCTACTTAAAATAAAGGCGCTCTTTTGTTTATTTTGAAGCCCTATATGCGTTCCTTCGTTGGAGTAAGAGTTTTCAATTTCAAGTTATTTTTTCACCCTCTATATCAGCACACTATTCTGGCGCGACACATTATTGGGCTGGTATAGAATTTTTTTCCAGGGCTGATTTTAGTTCCCAGTCCGGCCCTGGCTATATGTCTGTCCAACCGTAATTCACCTCTTTCATATAAAATGCACTCCCCCTTATTATATATCATTTTATTCAGGGGAAACAGGGCTTTCATTTAATATCAAATATTTAGCTATGAAACATAATTTAATATGAAATAAATGGGAGAAAATAAGATTTTTTTGATTTTTTTAGTTCTACATGACATTTTAACTGTCAATGTCATAATACTGTTTGCTTTTACTGCAATAAAATACACATATTTGTATTCAGCAAAGTCTCATGTGTAATACAGTACCCCCTATGTACAGGTTTTATGGTGTTTTGGGAAGTTACAGGGTCAAATATAGCGTGTTACATTTGAAATTGAAATTCGCCAGATTGGTTACGTTGCCTTTGAGACTGTATAGTAGCCCAGGAAATAAATTTACACCCATAATGGCATACCATTTGCAATAGTAGACGACCCAAGGTATTGCAAATAAGGGATGTCCAGTCTTTTTAGTAGCCATTTGGTCACAAACACTGGCCAAAGTTAGCGTTAGTATTTGATTGTGTGCGAAAAAGGCAAAAAACACCAATTTTGGCCAGTGTTTGTGACTAAGTGGCTACTAAAAAAGACTGGACATACCCCATTTGCAATACCTTGGGTTGTCTACTATTGCAAATAGTATGCCATCATAGGGGTAATTTTCATTCTTGGGCTACCATAGGGTAATAAAGGCAACGCAAGCAATCTGGCGAATTTTAATGTGAAAAAAATTAAACACAAGCCTTATATTTGACACTGTAATTTTTGAAAACACCATAAAACCTGTACATGAGGAGTACTGTTGTACTCGGGAGACTTCGCTGAACACAAATATTTGTGTTTCAAAACACTAAAAAGTATTACAGCAATAATATCGTCCGTGTAAGTGCTGTTTGTGCGTGAAAAATGCAAAAAACGTCACTTTTACTGGCGATATCATCGTTGTAATACATTTTACTGTTTTGAAACACTAATATTTGTGTTCAGTGAAGTCTCCCGAGTAAAACAGTACCCCCCATGTACAGGTTTATGATGTCTTGGAAAGTTATAGGGTTAAATATAGTGCTAGCAAATTAAATTCCCTATACTTTCGGCATGGGTTGTCAGGCAGGTCCCGCTAATTGTAATTAATTAGGATACCTAATTATGTAAAATTATTACATGAATATATGTGTAGAATTAATATATGTATATATACATATATATATATATATAATTTTTTTATATTTTTATTTATATATAGGTATATATATAGTGATATATACGTATATATTTATGTATATAGATATATATATTATTTCGTTCTATGTGTATTTTGATATAAATATATATATATTAATATCACAATACAGTTAGAACGAAATAAAACACATCTATATATTTTTTATATTTTATTTTTAATTATTTTTTTTATTTTATTTTTTTACGTATTTGCATATTTTTTTATATTATTTATAAATATATATATAACAATAATTATATATATATATTTAATCAGTATCAGTCTACGTGTAATTTGATATTAATATATATATATATAATTATATATATATATTAATATTAAAATACACCTAGACGGTGTATGTGTGTGTGTGTATATGTGTATATATATATACTTAGATCATATATATATAATATATATATATGATCTAAGTATATATATATTTTTTTACACTTATTTGAACTTATTTTAATTTGATTTCAGCCAGCAGGGGGACTAACTGTCATTACAGTTAGTCCCCCTGCTGGCAGTGCTGCAGCCAGCTAACCCGGCCATGTGATTGTGAGGTCCTCGCAAGGATCTCACTCTCACATGACCGGGAGGGACCGGAGGAGGAAGATCTGCTGCGGGGGGGCTCTCTGGGAGTCCCCCAAACCGCTATCGACCGGGTAAGTTACTAAAAACCGGAGGGCGTACTATTACGTCCTGCGGCGTTTAGAGCCGCTTTTAAAAGGACGTAATAGTATGCCCTCCAGTCTTAAGGGGTTAACTGAATACTCTCTGGCTGCTGTTTACCAAAGCAGGCCTGATATATTTTCCTTCAACAACCATTCCGCTTTTTCGCTCACAATATATATATATATATATATATATATATATATATATATATATATATATATTGTTAAATGTAACTGTTTTTGAAACAAATACACTAACTAATTTTTTAGTATTTGTCAAATTTTAAATGCAAGCATGATATGATGCATACTGAAGCAAAATCTCTTAGCGTAACTATAGTATTTATCAAATATGTCTGAAATTATAAACGGTCATAAAAAAAGTGTCTTGTTTAAACATATACGAATTAAGTGAATAGCGAATTAAAGGGCAGACATATATAAAGAAAAACCACGGACAGTATATTTTAAAAACTATATTGTATTATTTCAATTGTGTAACTGATAAGAAACAATAATAAGGCTGTTTTTCTGCTTATTTAGTAAATGAAAAGTATTAATGGTCATGTTTAAAAAAAACACCGTATTTTTCAATATCAGTGGTTTTAAAAAGAAAATAGTAATTAACTTTGTACCACATTTTAAAAAGCATATCTGATGTAATGTATACTTATGCAAAATCTATTAACTTAAGGTTGATAATTAAAATAAACAAACAAAAAAAAACATTTAAATTATTTTTTTTTTTAAATCCCTACACTACACCAAAATACAAAAGTCTAGGGCTTAAACATATTTGGTATTTTAAACTAGCTAAATGAAGGGCAAACTTATAAATAGAAAAAATGGTTACATAGTATATTTTAAAAACAATTCTGTATTCTCACTGTGGTGTAACTGGTGGAAAACAGTAATGATCCTTATTTTTCTTATACTGTTACAAATCCCAACTTAATGTTGCCTGCATTCAGTAATTTAATAATAAATTATGTGTCCATGCAGACCTGCAGACAATATTTTGCTAAAATATTAACTTTAGCTATAATTGCACAATTAATTAAGTAGCTGGCATCAACTAAACACTATCACAAAATAGTTCAACACAAACATGTATTTTAAATCATTTACAATTAATCCAAAATATTTTTGTGATTTTAATACATGTTAACTAATCTACATCAAGCTGTTATTGCTACCTGTTTTAAATTGGTCCCATTCAGATTCAAGGTTGTAGTGGCATTATTTTCTGCCTACCATACTGAATTTAAGAAAAGCTTGAATTCTAAGCTCCAGCTGTGTAGAGAGTATTGCTGCTAGGCCATCAAACTAACTCAAAAGTTGACTTAATTGGCTAAAATATATAAATTATGCATGAATCGCTTCATATGGCTTGGGTCTAGAGATTTCTTGCTGCAAATAGTCACACAATGCCCAAATCTGTGCAGTAAATGTCCTGCAGCCATCATAATTTTTGACAATAAGCAACAAGGAAACAAGGGAATAGTATGTACTAGATGATGACTGTCTAGCACATTAGTTCGTAATAATGAACAGTAAATTAAAATCATTGTTAAAATGCAACAGACTAATTTAGCAAAATGGCATCACACTAAAATGTTTGTTACAATTTATTATAAATTGTTGCTAACTGATTCTTACTTTCCAGGAGAACCAACCTGTTAGTTAGCAATTGTTTCAAAAACATACAACACTTATATATAACACAATATCTATATATATATCATATTACTGGAACAGCTGCAAAACATACATATAAGAGTCAGTGACCTTCACACTAGATAAGCTTCTGAATTCACAAACAGACAAACACATAGCAAAATAAAAATAGGGGTTTAGTTGCATGGTACAACCATGCCATGGTAAGGTGGACACAATTATAATGTACTCCATTCTGGTGGATCCTAATCTTATTTCTGTTAAAATTATCTTATATGCACACTCTCTTATGTAGCACTCTCAATTAGTATATTTGTCTTTCTTTACATACTTACTTGAAAGCTTCTATGAATCAATGCCATCTTGGGATATAATTAATGAGAAACCATTAATGAGAAAACATAGTCCAAAACTGGAGCTGTATAGGAATGGTATGCTACACAAAAATAACACTCCAATCACACAGTTGCATGCTAGCCAAAAACACACCAGCACACACACAAAAATACCACTGTATATTCCAAAAAGCATGCATATCAATACATTCTGCATTCACGCAGCCACTATCCTTAAAAACAAGGATGCCAGAAAGGTAGATCCCCAGATGTTTTAAAACTACAACTTCCATGATGCTTTGCCATTCTAAACGCATTCTAAAGGTATGCAAAGGTATGCGAAGCATCATGGGAGTTGAAGTGTTACAACATCTGTGAAACTACCTTTTGGGCACCCCTGCTCTAAAGTCTGCACACAGCACACACACATATAACACAGTTCATGTGAAAGAAAGAATTATTTTCTTTCAAATTACGAGATCTAATGTCTTTCTAGGTTTGAAGATAATTGCCATAGATATTGAAATCACTTGTCTACTTGATGACTTTTAGGGTACACAGTGATCTATGAGTCATATACAACCCCCACTAATATGAAGGTTTAGGTGCACAGAAAACCATGCATAAGTCCCCATATTTCAATGCGCAAATTTGAATCTAAAAAATGTGTTCTCGCATATGTGTAGGGTTATTTCTGGTGTCATTATTTTATAATTATTATTATTGCAGTATTATGTTGCTATGCTAAGTGAGTTTGGAAACAGAGAGTATAATCAGTAGTTTATAACAATAAATTAAATTGCCCATTGTGAAATTATGATTTTTTTGTATACATGTATTTTTATGGTTAGACATCTTATTTCTATGCATTTTTGTATAGCTTACAGCATGTAACAAAATATAAAAAATAATACATTTTATCTTTTTATTTTTAATAATTATTTTGTTCAATAAAATTCTAATGTTTGCTTACTTTTGAAGAGCTGAGCTGAAGTCACTTATGTAAGCATGTTGTGTATTTTTAAAAAAAATATTTATAAAATAATTAATTTCATGATATTGTTCATCATGTACACTATGGAATATTACACCATTTTTTTTTCTTTTTATTCATTTTGTATTTTTCTACATTTAGGTTTTACTTTTTCAAATTAAAAGTATTTATAGAAAACACATGATCTGCTGAAAAATGTTATTCACTGACAAGACACTGATAAATTTGTTTAAGGATCACTTTATAAAAAAATTGTGGTTATGTGAGATTGATCATAGGCATCTAGAAACGGAGAGTGCAAAATATGTTTTACTCTTTTATAAGTGGAAATTTCCTGGGATGGTAGTCCAATCTCATCAGCTAGATCAGAGAATGACCTAATCTCCTTAACATTTAACATCTGGTGTACATTAGTAATAACAACCGTTACCCACTCCCTCGTGTTTAGGTGGTTTACAATGAGAGCACCTTAATTGGTATGAAGGCTAAGCTATTACTATATAATTGATATAAAAAATATAACTTAAGAGACGGGGCAACCCTTTGAGTACAGTACCATGTATTGAATGTGGCAAGGAAAGAAAACTGAAAATGAGCTGAAGTCCAATAAAGAACAATAATTGCTGTATTGTCAGCATATATCCCCAGTGTGGATGATCAAATGCTTTTTTTCACATCCAAAGTTAAAAAATTACAATAATACGGCTTCACATTTAACATAGTAATAACATAGAAATAATTGGTGTTCTGTCCAGGGGCTTTATGCGTAGGCAATAACAGAATCTCTTTAAGTACCCTTGCTGTGCAAATTGTGCAAATTGTAAATGATGTGAAGCAGATAATGTTGGTAATGTAATTTTCTCTAGAAATGTGTCTATGTCTATTTGTGCAGTGTTTTTTTTATGGGCAAAATGCAAATATTGTATTTCTCAAACTGTGTACTTTGTCTTTAAGAGATATTGCAAACTGACAAGGTGTTAGAAATGGAACATATTGTTTTTCATACATGTTTCTTTAAGCAATAACCTTTTACCTACTTTCAATACATATTATGTTTACGCCATTTTGTCCCAGATTAAATACAATAACAATAATGCAAAAACAAGCTCCAAGGCTATGCTAAGACTCTTTCAGTACATAATATACTGTGGTAACCCTAAATAGATAAAGATGTTCAGACTTTAAGATGCCACCTTGTCCTATGTCAGGGAATTTCCCATGACGTGTGCACCCTTACGTTTTAGTTATGACCTTGTATTTTTGCCAAGTTAAGGGAGGTCCCTAGAATGAACAAAAAAAAAAAGAAGTGTTACCTTTTCATTTATGAACTATGGTAACCCTAAAATAAAGACACCTAAGTTATACATAGGTGTAAATTTAAATATTAGAGAACACAGAGAGGAGAGATTTGGAGACAGACGCTGTTCCATCTTATAATGATAGAGAGGCTGACATGATGAGATGTTCAGGAGGGTATTTTATTCTATTAATGATATTGCAAGCATATAGTTTAATATTATAATCTCTGCTATAAATTATTGTGATGGATTTTATATGTCTATATTTATATTTTTATTTAATAACATATCTAAAAGACAAAACTTTATGCTTCCAAGACAATCCTTATTTTATATTGTATTCTTAATTATTTATATATTTTAAATAGAGGATCTCTTATTGACAATATAAAATTATGGCTAAGATATCTGTATGCTTAGCCCTGCTAAGTTCTATGCTTTAAGACGTTATAGTGGTAAATAGGGGAACCAGCTGCGGTTACAGTTTGTTGCCCACTATTATCACCTAAATTATAAATGGTAGATTAAAATTGTGCCAATTCATTGACAATGTCTGTAGGATTAGTAAATTTGACATTGTCTTTAGACATAAGAAAATTTATTTTAGTATATAGAAATGTAGTTTTTAGCTTATCCACCAGAAGCTTCTTGGCTTTGTTGTCCAGAGCATACTATTGCTGATCTGATTTGCATAGCATGTATTCTATAGTGAGCAGGTGGATAGCATTTAGTTGTTATCTAGTTACCAGAAGCCTGGCTTCTATATCAGTTTGGTTTAGTTTATATAGATAGGTTTAGAATAGAAAACTATTAAAACGGAGAGTGGAATAAATGGTAAAAAGGGATATAAAAATGATTCCTTAACTTCCACTAATCTCCACGGGCCAGGTAAGCCCCTCATTATCAGAGCAGCAGATAAGGGTGGAGGTCTTGTTGTGAGGAATCTGTGTGACTATGAGAATGAAAGTAGAAGATTGTTGAGTGATGAAGAAACATATATACTACTTCCGAAGAATCCATGTGATGATTTTAAAAAGGAATTACTGGATCTTTTGGAGGAGGGTAAGATTAGAGGAATTCTCGACAAGGTTGGCCGTATTCTACCATCTTCCCAAAATCCACAAGAGTTTAGTTAATTAACCAGGTAGAGTGATAATTTCAGGAATTGATTCCCTAACTTCAAACCTTTCAGAAAATGTCAATAAATTCCTACAGAATCCAGTCAAACAATTGAAATCGTATATCTTAGGGATACCGCCCAGATTATTAAAATACTATCTATATTGGAATGGACAGAATATTTTTATCTAGTTACAGCAGATGTGACATCCCTGTACACGGTAATCGAACATCTACAGGTTCTGAGGCAGTGCAATATTCATTAGCTACATATTCAGATCTTAAAAATTATTAAATCGAATTTTTAGTCAAATGTGTTGCTTTTATACTTAGTCACAATTACTTTTGGCCCAATGGCAAATTCTACCTGCAAGTTGGGTCCAAATTTGCGCCTAGTTGTGCTAACCTATTTATGAGTAAATGGGAGGACTAATTTATTTCGACAGATTTCCCACTAGGTGCAAATCTGGTCCTCTGGCAAAGATATATAGATGATTGCTTTTTTATTTGGAGCGGAAATGCAGCATCACTTGAAGAATTTAAGAGCTACCTCAATCTGAATCCCTACAACCTATGTTTTACCTTTAACCAGTATAAAGAAAGAGTTGAGTTCCTGGATTTGGATATTTATATTAGGAAGGAAGTATACACACCAAGACCTTCAAGAAAATAGTGGATTGTAACAGCGTTATCCAAGCCATTAGTTATCACAACATAATTGGCTGGATAATATCCAGTATATTCAATTCAGGAGGATTAAATGAATCTGCTCAGAGTTAGAAGTAGCGAAGATTCAAATGGAGGAAATGAAGAATTGATTCCTGGTGAAAGGTTATTCACAAGATCTACTGGACAAGGCATTAACTCGAAACCTTAGAATTGCCAAGAGAAGTACCATTGGAGACACATCAAAGAAATACCAAGGTCTCTCTTGAAATTCCAATGTTTATAACCAAGTATACTAACCAATCATATAGGATAAGAAATATCCTGCATAAGAATTACAATATTCTTAAAGGAGATCAAATTCTAGACAAATATCTAGGGGACAAACAAAAAGAGAGTTGGAAAAGGCTCTGAATAGGACAGAAGCAAAATGGATCTTCTATCTAGATATATTAGAACCTAAGGGTCTGAATATAGACTATTGAGTTAAATGAATTCTTATAACTCTAATCTGTCATGTCCTGACTCATCTATAGTTACTCCTCAATATGATAGTCAATATGATAGTTTTATTCACTTGTTTTTAGGGACGCACATCCATTTTTACATTTTTATCTTTCCACATCCTAACATTTTTATCCTCTTCTATCCCTTTTCATCTATAGATCATTAAGATATTTTCAACATATTTCAACATATTTAGATTATTATATGATTAGATCCTTTCTCTTTTATCCCAATTATTCATTGCTTTGACATTATTGCCAATAGTAATTTTCCAAATATGTGCTAAATTTAATATCACATATGTCCAATATATGGCACTATGTGTAGTTGTCTGCCGATTGTGATACTCCTAAGGGGTCTATTTCTACACTATATAATAATCACATTCTATTTGCACTAGCACCATTTTTAAATTAAATCTCACATGAATTAACTTTTTACTATTTGTGGGATCCATCTTCCCTCAACTAGTTAGATGGATACACTTTATGAATGTATTGTTTAACTATTAATTATTGAAACTACTATGTATTTATTTACTATCACTGGAGTCAACAGTTCAAAATTCTATCACTTTAAATATGTAATTAGCTAATAAGTCGTGGACTTGTTCGGCTATTTAAACTTACGGCAAAGAGCGAGACATATGCCTCTGAAGAAGTGACATATTGGTCACGAAACGCGTAAGGTGCGTCTACACTTGCAGACAACCAATTGAAAAACAGCTACAGTGGAACGTGGAAGCTGCCATTCAGCTGAACGCCCGCAGTGAATGTGAGTCTCCAGATTTTATTCCCTAGCCGGCTGGAGGAGAAGCCACACACAGCACCCTCATACACACAACACACAAACAGTACCCTCATACACAGCACACTAACAGCACTCTCACAAACACACACACACAGCACCCTCACACACACAGCACACAAACAGCACCCTCACACACAGCACACTAACAGCACCCTCACAAACACACAACACCCACACACAGCACACAAACAGCACCCTCACACACAATGCACCCTCACAATGAACCCTCACACACACACAGCACACACATCACGCAAACAGCACCCTCACACACACAGCATCCTCACACAGCACACTAATAGGACCTTAACAAACACACACAGCACACTACCAGCACCCTCACACACAGCACACAAACAGCACCCTCACACACAAACAGCACCCTCACACACAGCACACTAACAACACCCTCACAAACACACACAAACACCCTCACCCACATAGCACACTACCAGCACCCTCACACATCAAACTAACAGCACCCTTACACACACACACACAGCACCCTTACACACACAGCACCCTCACACCACCCGCACACAGCACACTAACAGCACACACACACACAGCAGGGTATGTATGTGTGTGTGTATGTATATATGTATGTGCGTGTGCAGCCTAATGCAATAGGCTGCACACGTCTATGAGTGACTATCGGTCTATCCGGGGGCTCTTGCATATATAATACTATTTTTGACTCCTTTTTAAACTTATTAATTTAACACCTATTGGTAGTATTGTATTTTTTATCTATTCATTTTATTTATTCTATTCTATTTTCAATTTTTGTTTTTGTACTTTTTATGCATATTTCCTATTCCACTCTCCTTGCCACCTAGTATATCTCCTTGCCATCAGTATAGTACCTATAGGTTTTGTCACTCATATTTCCTTTCTTATTTTGGTTTAGTTTATGTTGACCCTCCAGGTCAGTCAAGGCTTTAGTAAGACTATCTATGGATACAGTCCTCTTTTTTTTTTTTTTTTTAAGAATGGCTGCCATCTCTATGAGGTGACCCTTGACCATGACATTATGGGCCAATCAAATGGATGTGGGTGAAGAAAAGCCCTTAGGATTGTTAGAAAGGTAATTTTGGATTATAGTGGACTCTGCTTCATTTTCACCAGTATCATCCAGGACAGCCTCATTCAATCTCAACACCCAAGAACCCCTTGTTATGTAAAATACAGATAAAACAGATAAAACAGGAGCATGATCAGTCCAAGAGAATACATCAATAGATGCCTCTGACAAGTTCTGCAGCATCAGCCCATCCACCAAACAGTTCTGAGTATATTTGGTTTTCTCTATAGTAAAAGGAGAAGTCCCTAGTTGCAGAGTGTAAAATCTCTCCAGGTATCACAGTGGCCATGATTAAGAACATGTACATATCAAACATAGTTAACCCAGGGCATTCTAAATATGGTGTTTTGAGTTGTTTGATGTTGCCACTCTATCACAAATGCAGGCCAAATTTAGTGACTATACTTTGATTTGTGCTTTTTAAACACAAGTTCCTTTTTTAAGGAAATATCACATACCTGATATGTGTCAATTGCAATAAAGCCTTAATATTTTTATTTAACAATATCTACAAATATAACAGTGCCTCATTTGTACTGGTTTTCCAGGTTTAAGTAGTAATAAACAAGGCCAAATATATTAGGTGCCCTTTTGTGTTAAATACTTTTTATAAAAAAACTTCTTACTTGGAAATTTGTAAAGAAAACAAATGATTTTTTGGGCGTCTGCCGCCTTTAAAACAGTATGATACCTTAGAGAAGACAGAAAGACCACAAAAAGTAATCAGGACTGTGACGAAATGCCATCACTGAGTACCATGCCAACATGTGCTCACTCGCTTGCCTGCTTATTGCTTCAGGTCATCATGCTGGGGCTCTCCCCTGGTCCACAAATCATGTTAGATTTGGCTTGATTGAAAGATTGTGCTTGTCCCATTCTAAACATGATAAAAATGAGGCTTGAGTATTGATCTGTGGGTGGGTATTAATATCTCTTTTGGATGTGATATTGAAACACAATGATTTATTTTTGTTCTTAAAAGGTAATGAACATGTCAAAGGACTTCCTATCTAAGATGCAATCAAGACATATGGCAAATGGGAGAGTTACTTTGTGCTGAAGCCAGACTTCCAGGCCACTTGTGTGTGACTTCTCACACCTGGCAGAGTGGTTTTCACGGGGTCCCAGCTTCAAAGAGGAACTTGGGTTGTAGCCTCTGACATTCCATGCAATCAATTAACCCCTTTTGAAATATAAAAATGTGTTTGTAGGGTGTTTTAAAATGGTATGTTTTTTTTTGGTACAGTTCCTGATTCAATTATCTTCCAGGCACAGGGGTGGAGTTTGTGTGTAATTGTTTTGAGACCCCCTGTAGAGGGTCTGTGTATAGCTTGGTTATACCATGACCCATTAAAATCAGTTCAGTTGTACTCCCAGAACTGTGTGTCATCCAGTTACTGGGGAGGAGGTAGGATATTCCTTTGGGGTTTTTCTTGTTCCTGATTGTACTTCTGTGGATCCAGTGGAGAAGAGTCCCTGCTAAAATTAGACATTGAAACCCACCCACAGACCAAAACTCAAGCCTCATTTCTATCATATTTAGAATGGGACAAGCACAATCTTTCAACAAGGGGAGAACCCCAGCATAATGACCTGAAACAATAAGCAGGCAAGTGAGTGGGCACATGTGGGCATGGTACTCAGTGACGGCGTTCCGTCACAAAGACAAGCTGAGGCCAGGAATCCAGGATAACCAAAAAAAAATCAAGTCACATATAGAGTAATTTGCATAAAGAGTTTACCTCTGTATGGTAGAAAGGCAGTGAAAGCTAGAGTACTTCCTAACTTCTTTTGTATAGCAGACCTTGCACTTTTTCTGGGGTGACTCTTTTGCAGGTTGTGGGGGATCCTACAATGAAAATTATTTCCACAAAGTCTCTGGACATCATATGATTTAAATTTAGGAGGATTTGGGGGGTGGTTAAATAAAAATATGTGGCTTCTTTCTATCTGCATTTTTGTATATCACTTATGGCATTTTTTTCATACCAGTCTTTGGACTTGCAGTGAAACAGATACAGGGCCAGCACTTTCTAAAGGCAACCTTGGCAGTCACCTAGGGCACCCCTTAGGAAGAGATGCTGCCAGGAGCGCCAGCTCATTAAGTGCTGCAGCTGCCTGAATGTTCTATAGAGAGCCTCAGGCAGCTGCAGCACTGCCCGGGCCAGTGCATCCATGAGGTGCACAAGAAAAGAGGGATCGACAGGAGAGAAGCGAACAGCACTCCCTCCTGCCAGTCCCTCAGTGTAGCATGGCCGAGCTCCGCTCCAGTCTGTGGTACTGCAGAATCCGGAAACAGAAGCTACTGTACCGCGGACTGGACCGGAGCTCGGCCACGCTACATCAAAGGTAGGGGAAGGGCACCAGGAAGAATGGGGGGGAGAGACCACTGGTGGGGGGGGGGGGGGGAGAGACCAGCATGGGAGGGGTGTGGGGGATGGAAGACAGACCTCTATGGGAGGGAGGTGAGAAGAGACTACTAAGGGGAGAGGAGTTGTGAGAAGAGACCACTATGGGAGGGGGGGAGGAGAGAGCACTAAGGGGAGGGAGGGTGAGGAGAGACCACTAGGGGTGGGGAGTGGAGAAGAGACCACTAAGGGTGAGAGGTGAGGAGATATCACTAAGGGTGGGGGGTGAGGAGAGACCACTAAGGGAGGGAGGGGGTGGAGGAGAGACCACTAGGGGAGGGGGAGGGGAGTGAAGGAGAGACCCACTCCCCTCCCCCTAAGGGTAGGGGGTGAGGAGAGACCACTAAGGGTGAGAGGTAAGGAGTGATTACTAAGGGTGGGAGGTGAGGGGAGATTACTAAGGGTGGGGGGTGAGGAGAGACCAACCCGCCTGTATTTACGCATCTAAAGACGTAGATTGCAGCGAGGCACCAGAAACCCCTTTATACTATCCACTAAACTAGACCACCCCATCAATGAGGTAGTGTCTGACCCCCCCAGCCCCCATCCCTCCCTCTCTGGTAGTTGAAAGGTACTCACCAGGTGGCACAGGCGTGGACTGGAGCAGCGGAGCCGAACTAGGTGGAACCCCCTGGGCTGACGCTGTAACATCCAGTGAAGAAGTCCCAGGTGCAGGGCCGTGGAGGCCTGTGAGAAAGCCCAGTCCAGAGCAGCCTGCAATGGTAAAAATGTGAGACTCCAACCCCCCCCCAGCCACCACAGGCACACTCCAGGGGGGCAAAACAGTAGGCCCAGGGGAGACAGAAAGTAAAGCATGGGGGCTATCTGACCCGTGAGGAACCCTATGGCCTACTTACCCGCCCAGAGGCCCGACCTGCACTCCACCTGACCGATGAGTGGGACACTTGCTGGGAAGACTGGTGCCTCCTGGCGGCCTGTGGTGGGGAGACAAAGTCTATAGAGGCTGCACCCGCCTAGGCGGTGAGGCCTGACTGGGGCTCCGACGCCTGGGGGACACCCAGCCAGCTGGAGAGGGTCTAAAACGGGTGGGAGGACGAGCCCGCAGCCACAGGCCGCTGTGAGCAGAGAGGCCCCCGCAGCAGCAGCCTGCAGGCGAATGAGCTGGGCCTGCAGCTGCACCCCACCTTCCTGAAGGGCCTGAGCCCGAAGAGCAGCCAGGACCTTATCGATATCCATGGAAACTCTGGCCGAAAACAAGCTCTGGCAGCAGTACAGGGAGACTGTTCCAAGCTGAGATTATTAGGATGGCTGAGCCACATACAGAAAATTGCCACCTATATATAGTGACACCACTCTTTCCCAGGGCTCTACCCCTTAGCTCAATCAAGACCCCCCGTGCCCTGACAAACAGTTTTTGCTCATTATATCTATCCCTGTTTATACTCTCAGGAAAAAGAAGGGTTGCCAGAAAGAGGTGCATGTATGCGGCTTTTTTATTTATTTATTTTTTTATTTATTTATTTATTTTCTAGTTTCTAGGATCAGTGCAAAAAACGTGTTCAATTCTTTTAGGTCAGTTTGGTATAAACATGGATTTTCAGACATATATTAGCTGGCATACTAATTTGCTGGAGTAGCCATTATTTCACACAATTTGTCGGCCATGAAAAAGGCTTAAATAATTTATTACAATAGAAAAAAATGTGCTCTGTGTAAAGGAAAGGTGCTTAGAATAAAGATTTTTTGCAGTGCTTCTACACGTTAGTGGTTATTTCTCCTTCCCACTTATAAGCAAACATACAAAAACAAGATTATTGGAGTGTATATACAATGGGGAGCATCAGATATTATTGGGTGTCCTAAAAAAGAAAAACGATCTTTATAGTGCAGACCATTTAAACTTATAAGACCCCTATGTGAAGTAGTGATATTTAACCCCTTAAGGACCAAACTTCTAGAATAAAAGGGAATCATGACATGTCACACATGTCATGTGTCCTTAAGGGGTTAAACTCACATGGTTCTGAGCCAGATATGAAAGGCTCAGGTCGTTCTTGCAGTAGTGTACTTAGGTGACACGATCCCCTTCCCAGATTCTGTAGTATATATTCTCCAGGAAACAAATCTGGGAAGGGGATCGTGTCACCTAAAAAATAAAAAGCTTTGATCAGCATTTAAAGTGTTAAATATATATATATAAAAAAATAAAAAAATGTGAACTGGTCAGGTTGATCAGATAGAACATTTGAAAATAGCCATAAATTGTTGCAAAACTTAAAAAAGGGTAAAAACTGACAAAAGGGGTCAGGTATAAACTAATTTTAGCCAAAAAATCAGACCTTCCACAAAAACTGAACAGTGTTATTGTACTGCTCAAAGTGATCACAGTATTAACACTGTTACCATCATCCAAAGAGATAATTTGAAAACTTAAACTCCATAATACACTTATCAGAACTTGCAGGGCACTTTGTAAGATGATCAATAATCAGTGGCTGTGAAGGTGATCATGTGACTCGGAATGTTGTTGAAGCCCACTTTGTGGAGGATGGCACATCCTAACATTGGCAAGGGGTTAAATAACTTAGAATGTTTGTAAGTATACTGTCACCCTTGTCCCTTCTCTGCTGCAAGCTACATTATTATCATTAGCATTCATATAGTGTCAACTTACTCTGGAGAGCTTTACCATACATTTTCAGACTATCAATAAGAATAATATAACAATTGCCACTTTTTTTTTTTCAACATGCTAATATACATTTTTCTAAGGTGGATATTTGATTATTTATAGTTGTGGGATTTATGATTTTCTAGCCATGTGAAAAAAAAAAATGCTAGAAGCTTTTGAAATTAATCCATGGAAATGCTAATATATTATGCTAGACATAAGAAGAAGTGCAAATGAAAAAAAAAAATATTTCTGTATAAAACCTTCACTAATGTGAAATATTTCTGAGACCTTAAAGTATCAATTAATAAAGAAACATGAGAGACATTGCATTAAAATATTTGTAGGTGAGCCCTTGATGTCTTTTATCATCAGAAAGTGCTTTTCACATATAATGTCTTGCAAAAAAGTATATGGCATGACTAATTCAAATTTTCAAAAAGAATTTGAAATAAGTATTTTATTTGCTTGCATTTAACAAATTAGGCATGTCAAGTTTAGCTTAGGAACATTTTTTCGTCTATCGCCATTTCTGCTCTAATTTCATTAGATATATAATTGCTGTCAAGCTTTCCTTTATGCTTCTAGCACGTCAATATTTTATTTCTAATATACACAGTTTAAGTCTTGATAATCATAAACTCAGTTCAGAAAAGAATCCTTAATTATGTTTGACTCTAATTCAATGTTTCTTCATCTAGAAAAATATGTTCTTACACATTGCTGGCTGTGGGCAGATTAAATACAAATGAGTTTCAAAGTACATAGTGATACCTTTTTAATTGATCTGGCTGTCAGTTACAGAATATTAACTTTGAGGAGTTGCACCTCCTACCTTCGTTATACACTGTTTGACACATTCTAACTGCTTTCCAATAGCAGTTTGTTATTGTTCAGCATTAGGACCTAGGCTAGCTTCCAAATCAGTATCCATCAAATAGGGAAAATTTACTCTTGATTCATTTGTGAGTTATGTTGGGTTTAATATATATTTGGAGTAAGGGTAGGGTTAGAGCCCCCTTACCACTTCCGGTACTGTGTTACCATGGCAATCCCCTACTCCTACTCTATTCCCCTTTCTTGTTTGATCTCATAATAAGGAGTACCAATATGGAATATCATTGTAAATCAATGTTATGTGTCCCTATAAGATGATTTGCTTTTTTTAATATAATGCTTTATTTATTTTGGTTTTAATATATATTTGGAGTAAGGGTAATGGTAGATTCCCCTTACCATTAAGGCAAAATCAGGAAATACATGTCCCTGTTTAACTGAGAATGACAAGAACAAGCCCAAACAGGGCTGCCATTATACATTTTTGTGCCCCTGACATAGTTCAAGGTCTAGGCCCTTGGGGCCCAACCCCTGAATCCCCACACAAAGTGCCCTCCCCCAAGCAGACTCACAAGGATGTAGTGTGTTTGTGTACTGGATGCAGTTTGTGCAAAGGGTATGCAGTGTGTGTGTAGTGTGTGAGTAGTGGATGCAGTGTTTGTGTGTATATGTAGTGGATGCTGTGTGTGCATGTAGTGGATGATGTGTGTTGTGGCCGGGGGCTCGTAAGGTTGAAGAGAACTTCTGGAAGCTGAAGATAGCGCTTGTTGGACCCTCCTCTTTACTATGAAGGCTGCCAGGGGCCCATAGGGGCAGTGGTGGAACTAACATAGGGAGGACCCTGGTGCAAGGTGGCCAAAATGTAGATCTGTTGTACAAGTCCCAGAATTACTTGTTCACAATTTGCCCATCCTTGCAGTGTTGTATTTAGCACTGAGCATTGTTTATGTGTTTGAATGTAAGCATGTTTTTGTATGGAGTATATGTGAATGTTAGTGTTTGAATGCAGGTGTGCATTTGTGTGTAGTTTATACACTGTCATCTACATGGATTTAGTTACACTATATGATCATTTATTGCATAAGCCTGCCACAACGTCAATGTACCCCATTCTTGGCAGGTACTACTCTAGCAGCCTAATGCTTGCCCTTATGAGATTAATCCACTTACTTGGGAAATAATTCCTTACTGGGACTCTCTGCAAGTAAGGCTAAATAAGGTCCTGGAATGAGGCACCAGTGACAGGGAGGGGTGAAAAACCAAGGAGTTGGCCTGGGACTCCCAAATATATAAAAGAAACCAAGAGGGCTGCACTAACCTGAACATGCATACATTATAGGGTGCTGCTGGGGCCAAAATATACAAAATATAGAATCCAGCGCACTCGCTTATTCACTAAACAATGATTTCAAATCTTAGAGATTGTTATAGTTTTATTTAAAAACACACCTAGGAGCAGAACACTCAGAACACTCCAATGAGCAGAAGTGGTCTGGGTTCCTGGAGTGTCCCTTTAAGGACACATGACACGTGTGACATGTCATGATTCCCTTTTATTCCAGAAGTTTGGTCCTTAAGGGGTTAAAGCGAGTGCGTTGGATTCTGTATTTTGTATTTTTTTGGCCCCAGCAGCACCCTATAATGTATGCATGTTCAGGTGAGTGCAGCCCTCTTGGTTTCTTTTATATATATATATATATATATATATATATATATATATATATATATATATATATATATATATATATATATATAAATATATATATATCGATAATCGTTATATGAATGTGCACATCTGGAGTGTGGGGCCCGGACAAAAGCAAAACTGGTTTGCACAAATTAAATTTCAGCCATATGTTTGTCAAAATTTCATCCATTTAATTGTTTTGAACCAAATCTCTCAGCTGCAAGGGTCAGCCAAGCGTTACTTGTAAAGTTAACTTTTTTTAAAAAGCCAATGTTGTCAACATGACCCACATTTTATTATAAAGGATGTGAAATAGCTCTCTAACAGTGATGTACCGAACGGTTCGCTGGCGAATAGTTCCTGGCGAACATAGCGTGTTCGCGTTCGCCACGGCGGGCGAACATATGCGCGGTTCGATCCGCCCCCTATTCGTCATCATTGAACAAACTTTGACCCTGTGCCTCACAGTCAGCAGACACATTCCAGCCAATCAGCAGCAGACCCTCCCTTCCAGACCCTCCCACCTCCTGTAGAGCATCCATTTTAGATTCATTTTGAAGCACTCTTAGAGAGAGGAGGGAAAGTGTAGCTGCTGCTGATTTGATAGGGAAATGGATAGCTAGGCTAGTGTATTCAGTGTCCACTACAGTCCTGAAGGACTCATCTGATCTCTGCTGTAAGGACAGCACCCCAAAAAGCCCTTTTTAGGGCTAGAACATCAGTCTGCTTTTTTCCCTGTGTAGTCTAATTGCAGTTGCCTGCCTGCCAGCTTCTGTGTCAGGCTCACAGTGGATACTGTGCCCACTTGCCCAGCGCCACCACTCATATCTGGTGTCACAATAGCTTGCATTTAAAAACCAAAAAATTTTTTTCACTGTAATAGATTGAATAGCAGTTAGTTGTCTGCAAGCGTCTGTGTGTCAGGCCTACAGCGTGTACTCTGCCAACCTCTGCCAGTGCACAGTGCCACTCATATCTGGTGTCACAATAGCGTGCATTTAAAAACAAAAACATTTTTTTCACTGTTATAGATTGAATAGCAGTTAGTTGTCTTCAAGAGTGTGTGTCAGGCCTATAGCGTCTACTCTGCCAACTTCTGCCAGTGCACAGTGCCACTCATATCTGGTGTCAATATAGCGTGCATTTAAAAAGAAAAAATGTCTTTCACTGTAATAGATTGAATAGCAGTTAGTTGTCTGCAAGCGTCTGTGTGTCAGGCCAACAGCGTGTACTCTGCCAACCTCTGCCAGTGCACAGTGCCACTCACATCTGGTGTCACAATAGCGTGCATTTAAAAACAAAAAAAGTTTTTGACTGTCATATAATAGCAGTCAGTGTCCTTCATAAGTGTGTGTCAGGCCTACAGCGTGTACTCTGCCAACCTCTGCCAGTGCACAGTGCCATTCCTATCTGGTGTCACAATAGCTTGCATTTAAAAACAAAAAAAACATTTTTGACTGTAATCTAATAGCAGTCAGTGTCCTTCAAGCGGGTGTCAGGCCTACAGCATGTACTCTGCCAACCTCTGCCAGTGCACATGACCCACATTTTATTATAAAGGATGTGAAATAGCTCTCTAACAGTGATGTACCGAACGGTTCGCTGGCGAATAGTTCCTGGCGAACATAGCGTGTTCGCGTTCGCCACGGCGGGCGAACATATGCGCGGTTCGATCCGCCCCCTATTCGTCATCATTGAGCAAACTTTGACCCTGTGCCTCACAGTCAGCAGACACATTCCAGCCAATCAGCAGCAGACCCTCCCTTCCAGACCCTCCCACCTCCTGTAGAGCATCCATTTTAGATTCATTTTGAAGCACTCTTAGAGAGAGGAGGGAAAGTGTAGCTGCTGCTGATTTGATAGGGAAATGGATAGCTAGGCTAGTGTATTCAGTGTCCACTACAGTCCTGAAGGACTCATCTGATCTCTGCTGTAAGGACAGCACCCCAAAAAGCCCTTTTTAGGGCTAGAACATCAGTCTGCTTTTTTCCCTGTGTAGTCTAATTGCAGTTGCCTGCGTGCCAGCTTCTGTGTCAGGCTCACAGTGGATACTGTGCCCACTTGCCCAGCGCCACCACTCATATCTGGTGTCACAATAGCTTGCATTTAAAAACCAAAAATTTTTTTTCACTGTAATAGATTGAATAGCAGTTAGTTGTCTGCAAGCGTCTGTGTGTCAGGCCTACAGCGTGTACTCTGCCAACCTCTGCCAGTGCACAGTGCCACTCATATCTGGTGTCACAATAGCGTGCATTTAAAAACAAAAACATTTTTTTCACTGTTATAGATTGAATAGCAGTTAGTTGTCTTCAAGAGTGTGTGTCAGGCCTATAGCGTCTACTCTGCCAACTTCTGCCAGTGCACAGTGCCACTCATATCTGGTGTCAATATAGCGTGCATTTAAAAAGAAAAAATGTTTTTCACTGTAATAGATTGAATAGCAGTTAGTTGTCTGCAAGCGTCTGTGTGTCAGGCCAACAGCGTGTACTCTGCCAACCTCTGCCAGTGCACAGTGCCACTCACATCTGGTGTCACAATAGCGTGCATTTAAAAACAAAAAAAGTTTTTGACTGTCATATAATAGCAGTCAGTGTCCTTCATAAGTGTGTGTCAGGCCTACAGCGTGTACTCTGCCAACCTCTGCCAGTGCACAGTGCCATTCCTATCTGGTGTCACAATAGCTTGCATTTAAAAACAAAAAAAACATTTTTGACTGTAATCTAATAGCAGTCAGTGTCCTTCAAGCGGGTGTCAGGCCTACAGCATGTACTCTGCCAACCTCTGCCAGTGCACAGTGCCACTTATATCTGGTGTCACAATAGCTTGCATTTAAAAACAAAAAAAGTTTTTGACTGTCATATAATAGCAGTCAGTGTCCTTCATAAGTGTGTGTCAGGCCTACAGCGTGTACTCTGCAAACCTCTGCCAGTGCACAGTGCCACTCTTATCTGGTGTCACAATAGCGTGCATTTAAAAACCAAAACTTTTTTCACTGTTATAGATTGAATAGCAGTTAGTTGTCTTCAAGCGGGTGTGTCAGGCCTACAGCGTGTACTCTGCCAACCTCTGCCAGTGCACAGTGCCATTCACAACTGGAGTCACAATAGCGTGCATTTAAAAACCCAAAACTTTTTTCACTGTTATAGATTGAATAGCAGTTAGTTGTCTTCAAGCGGGTGTGTCAGGCCTACAGCGGGTACTCTGCCAACCTCTGCCAGTGCACATTGCCACTCATATCTGGTGTCACAATAGCGTGCATTTAAAACCAAAATTTTTTTACACTGTTATAGATTGAAAAGCAGTTAGTTGTCTTCAAGCGTGTGTGTCAGGCCTACAGCGTGTACTCTGCCAACCTTTGCCTCTGCACAGTGCCATTCATATCTGGTCTCACAATAGCGTGCATTTAAAAACAAAAAACTTTTTTCACTGTTATAGATTAAATAGCAGTTAGATGTCTTCAAGCGGGTGTGTCAGGCCTACAGCGTCTACTCTGCCAACCTCTGCCAGTGCACAGTGCCACTCATATCTGGTGTCACAATAGCGTGCATTTAAAAACCCAAAACTTTTTTCACTGTTATAGATTGAATAGCAGTTAGTTGTCTTCAAGCGGGTGTGTCAGGCCTACAGCGTGTACTCTGCCAACCTCTGCCAGTGCACATTGCCACTTATATCTGGTGTCACAATAGCGTGCATTTAAAAACAAAAAAAATGTTTTCACTGTTATAGATTGAATAGCAGTTAGTTGTCTTCAAGCGGTTGTGTCAGACCTACAGCGTGTATTCTGCCAACCTCTGCCACTGCACAATGCCAATCATATCTGGTCTCACAGTAGCTTGCACGCATAGCACCACTAATCAAAAAAAAAATGACAGGTGGAGGCAGGCCTACCCGCAGGGGCCATCGTGGTCATGGTGCTGTGATTCCATTTTGCCCTAGAATAATGCCCAATATTCAGAGGCCACGTACCCTGAACTTGAAAAGTTCTGAGGACATAGTTGACTGGCTAACACAGGACACCCAATCTTCTACAGCTTCCGCTCAGAACCTTGACGCACCATCCTCCTCCAGCTTAGCTTCGGGCACCTCTCAAGATACCACTCACCCGCCTGCCACCACCACCAACACTAGCACCACAGCCACTTCACTTTATCTGTCAGAGGAGTTATTTACACATCCGTTTGAAGAAATGAGTGATGCGCAACCATTATTGCCAGAGGATGTAGATAACAGGGATATGTCTCAGTCATGCAGCATTACACAAATGGACGTACGGTATGATGATGATGATGTTGTACCCGCTGCTGCTTCCTTTGCTGAGTTGTCAGACACAAGTGAAGTGGTTGATGATGACGATGCGTCCATGGATGTCACGTGGGTGCCCGCTCAGCAAGAAGAAGAACAGGGTGAAAGTTCAGATGGGGAGACAGAGAGGAGGAGGAGACGAGTTGGAAGCAGGGGGAGGTCGTCGCAAGGAGCTAGTGGCACAGTCAGACAGCATGCATCAGCACCCGGGGTCAGATCGACAGCACGCCAATCAACACATGCTGTGTCCACCACCAGAATGCCGTCATTGCAGAGCTCAGCAGTGTGGATTTTTTTTTTTGTGTGTCTGCCTCTGACAACAGCGATGCCATTTGCAACCTGTGCCAAAAGAAACTGTGTCGTGGGAAGTCTAACACCCACTTAGGTACAACTGCTTTGCATAGGCACATGATCGCACATCACAAACGCCTATGGGATCAACACATGAGTACAAGCAGCACACAAACTCAAAGCCGCCATCCTCCTCCTGGTCCAGCATCTTCAGCCACATCAACCACTGCTGTCCTCCTTGCCCCCTCTCAACCATCCGCCGCTCCGTCTCTCGCCTTGAGCAGTTCCCGCTCATCTGCCCACAGTCAGGTGTCTGTTAAGGACATGTTTGAGCTTAAGAAGCCAATGTCAGAAAGTCACCCCCTTGCCCAGCGTCTGACAGCTGGCTTGTCTGAACTATTAGCCCGCCAGCTTTTACCATACAAGCTGGTGGAGTCTGAAGCGTTCAAAAAATTTGTAGCTATTGGGACACCGCAGTGGAAGGTATCTGGACGAAATTTCTTTTCACAAAAGGCAATCCCCAACCTGTACTCGATTGTGCAAAAGGAAGTAATGGCATGTCTGGCACACAGTGTTGGGGCAAGGGTCCATCTGACCACTGATACCTGGTCTGCAAAGCATGGTCAGGGCAGGTATATCACCTACACTGTGCATTAAGTAAACCTGCTGATGGCTGCCAAGCATCCTCCTCCTACTCCATCCTCTTCCATAACCTCCTCGGCTGAGTCCTCTTCTGCTGCTGCGTCTTGCTCCACATCAACGGCACCCCCCCAGCTCCCCAGGTACTATTCCACATCCCGGATACGGCAGTGTCACGCCATCTTGGGTTTGACTTGCTTGAAAGCAGAGAGTCACACCGGACAAGCACTCCTGTCCGCCCTGAACGCACAGGTGGAAAAGTGGCAGACTCCGGAGCAACTGGATATCGGCAAAGTGGTTTGTGACAATGGAACAAATTTGTTGGCGGCATTGAAGTTGGGCAAGTTGCCTGGCACATGTGTGTAATCTGATCGTACAATGCTTTGTGCATAAGTACACGGGCTTACAGGACGTCCTGAAGCAGGCCAGGAAAGTGTGTGGCCGTTCCAGGCGTTCCTACACGGCCATGGTGCACTTTGCAGATATCCAGCGGCGAAACAACATGCCAGTGAGGTGATTGATTTGCGACAGCCCGACACGTTGGTATTCAACACTGCTAATGTTCGACCGCCTGCTCCAACAAGAAAAAGCCGTTAATGAATATTTGTATGACCGGGGTGCTAGGACAGCCTCTTGGGAGCTGGGAATTTTTTTAGCCACGTTACTGGATGCTCATGCGCAATGCCTGTAGACTCATGCGTCCTTTTGAGGAGGTGACAAACCTAGTCAGTCACACCGAAGGCACCATCAGTGACATCATACCATTTGTTTTCTTCCTGGAGCGTGCCCTGCGAAGAGTGCTGGATAAGGCTGTAGATGAGCGTGAAGAGGAAGAAGAAGAGTTGTGGTCACCATCACCACCAGAAACAGCCTTATCAGCATCGCTTGCTGGACCTGCGGCAACGCTGGAAGAGGATTGTGAGGAAGAGGAGTCAGAGGAGGAATGTGGCTTTGAGGAGGAGGAGGAAGACCAACCACAACAGGCATCCCAAGATGCTCGTTGTCACCTATCTGGAACCCGTGGTGTTGTACGTGGCTCGGGGAAGAACATACCTTCATTGAGATCACTGAGGAGGAGGAACGGGAAATGAGTAGCTCGGCATCCAACCTTGTGCAAATGGGGTCTTTCATGCTGTTGTGCCTGTTGAGGGACCCTCGTATAAAAAGGCTGAAGGAGAACGACCTGTACTGGGTGTCCACGCTACTAGACCCCCGGTATAAGCAGAAAGTGGCTGAAATGTTACCAAATTACAAGTCGGAAAGGATGCAGCATTTGCAAAATAAATAAAAAAGTATGCTTTACACAGCGTATAAGGGTGATGTCACAGCACAACGGGAATCTAACAGGGGAAGAGGTTAAAGTAATCCTCCTCCTCCCACGACCACGCCGGCAAGGACAGGACGCTTTACAGATGTGTTGTTGATGGAGGACATGCGGAGCTTTTTAAGTCCTATGCATCGCCACAGCCCTTCGGGATCCACCCTCAGAGAACGACTCGGCCGACAGGTAGCAGACTACCTCGCCTTAACTGCAGATATCGACACTCTGAGGAGCGATGAACCCCTTCACTACTGGGTGTGCAGGCTTGACCTGTGGCCTGAGCTATCCCAATTTGCGATAGAACTTCTGGCTTGCCCCGCTTCAAGTGTCCTGTCAGAAAGGACCTTCAGTGCAGCAGGAGGTATTGTCACTGAGAAGAGAAGTCGCCTAGGTCAAAAAAGTCTAGATTACCTCACCTTTATTAAGATGAATGAGGGATGGATCCCGAAGGGACTGACACTGGGCGATACATTCGACTAAAAAAGGCCTGATGAGATGAGCTGCCTTGGGCTAAAAATGGTCCACACGCTGCTGTATTTTAGCTCTGAATGCCGGTTGACTTGCGTGACTTATCCGCCACCAACTAGGGTTCAAGCCACCATGTTTTAGGGCACTTTCTGCCTGGGAAACAAACATCAATTTTTCTGGCCACTGCTACAGCAGCGGCTGCAACAATACCTAATTTTTCAGGCAAGTGTACATGCCTAATTTTTCGGCCCTCTGGTGCTGCACTGTGGCTTCAAAAACCAAACCAAAAAAAAAAGGCACATAACAGGGATTAAACTGATAGGAATAGTACTACTTAACACACCACTCCTATCTGGTGGCATATTAGATTGCACGCGCAGTGCCCCAAATTTGAAGTAGGAGGACCGACCAAGCATCTTTTTCCATCTCCCGGTTCCTAAAATCGATGCCATATACACGTCCCCTGATAGGGTGCCAGCTCGTTATTCTCTTGGGCGCCAGCTCGTTATTCTCTTTTTCACTTCACTAGGGACACTTTACTGCACTATGGGCTCTTAGATTCACTCTTTGTCTTGCACAGTGTTATTCCTAGCCAGCATCTGTTATGGGAAATCAGGCAGTCATCTAAACGTTTAGTGGAAGGGATATCCGGTGTAGCGCTCTAATAGTAGTGGATATATAGAAATAATGGAAAGAAATCCTAACTGTACCTTAATAGATCATATACACTTATGAGTAGTATCACTCTATTCAGGGTAACCTTAAACAAAAAACACAAATATACAGAACATAGTGTAACCTGTATACAGAGTGTAAATAAAAAAGGAGTGCGTAGATTACTAACTCACACTTTCAAGAGCTATCACACTAGCTCAGGTATATGCGCCTTAGGGTCCGTAGAGGCGACCCTCACCCTCCTTTCAGTCCAAGTTTTCTCCAGGTGCAATGTCCTAGGTAATGGGTATAGGAGGGAACATATAGCGTAGTACAGTCTATGTATATAGGAGGTATAGTACGAGGTAATGTAGATATACTCACAAACCCGGAGCCAATATATCGGCTCGCTTCATAAGGTGTATGTGGTTAAGGACCACATTCCTTCTTTGTAAAAGCAGGTAGAAATAAAAGCCGTAAGTGTGAAAAATATATATATATAACTTATTATAAAAAAATATAGTATAACATGTAACTTTTAAAATAGTATGTAGATAAAATAACACTAGTGGCTATAGTCCAAAAAGCAATTCTGTCTGCTCACTGTTCATCCAGGATGCGTTTCACCAAATTGGCTTCCTCAGCTGGAAAAATGTTCAAAATGTTGAACATTTTTCCAGCTGAGGAGGGTGAGGGTCGCCTCTACGGACCCTAAGGCGCATATACCTGAGCTAGTGTGATAGCTCTTGAAAGTGTGAGTTAGTAATCTACGCACTCCTTTTTTTATTTACACTCTGTATACAGGTTACACTATGTTCTGTATATTTGTGTTTTTTGTTTAAGGTTACCCTGAATAGAGTGATACTACTCATAAGTGTATATGATCTATTAAGGTACAGTTAGGATTTCTTTCCATTATTTCTATATATCCACTACTATTAGAGCGCTACACCGGATATCCCTTCCACTTCCACTATCTTTGATAGAAAGATAAACACGGTGGCATAGCAGCTCACAAAAATATATATCTTTGGAACTATCCAGATTACAAACCTATATACATAAGCGCTTGTACTTCCTATTCTATCTAAACGTTTAGATTGAGCTTTAGCTTAGAACACCCTTGAAGGTGTTTAAGGAGATTAGGGCTAGTTTAGAGGATTCTTCTTAGACCTCTCTGAGTATTTATAGCCATTCTACCTATCCAGCATTTTTGGAAACTAGCTAAGAGAAAGGGTGGCTGTGTGTCTGTGATACATTTAACTTTATATCACCTTATTGACACTATTTATGACAGCATCACTCCGGTCTCCATACTCTCTGCCTATACCCATCTATTTAAAGGGAATTTCCTTGCCCCTGGCAATATTATATAATAGGTAATAGTATTACCATTATTACACAATTAGCCACTATAGGGGAATGAGTATAGTATCCCTTTGTTATTTATAAATGATACAATAAAGACTTTTGTCCATTACTCAATTTACTTTAACAAAGGGTACTAACCACGGTATTAGGAAGCATTACTCTGCTTTCCCTTTCTCCCTCTATTATACACCTATGCTCACTAGGATTTTTAGGTATCACTTTATTATAGTTGTCTAACCTTTTCCTATGCCAGTTTTAGATCTCCTTCTTGGGAGATTTTTTCTTTTTTCAGTTTATTAGCATACTCGGTGGGGCTGGCACCACCACCTGACCACATTTCCTAATTTCTTCCACTCATACCGCTTTTTCCATCTTTGAAGGGGTTTGGCGAAACAAGGAAATCTACTTTCTAGTCCTCTACTCATAACAGGGATCAAACTGATAAGAATAGTACCACTTAACACACCATATAATAACGCAGAGAGAGGCAATGCAGAGAGAGGAGTCTGAAGAAGAGGAGTCAGAGGAGGAAGGTAGCCTTGAGGAGGTGGAAGACCAAACACATCAGGCGTCCCAGGGGGCTTGTTGTCACCTTTCAGGGACCCTTGGTGTTGTACATGGCTGGGTGGAGGAAGAGACCTTCAATGACATCAGTGAGGACAATTAACGGGACATGGCTAGCTTGGTATCCAACCTTGTGCAAATGGGGAGTTTGCGCTTGTGCAAATGGACTGTTTGCGGTTGTTTGCGGTGCGTTAAACGGGGAGTTTGGTCTGTCACTGTGAAGCGGGCGTAACCCTTACACTACCCCCCTCATTATTTTTATGCCCCCCCCCACTGCTCGCGGGTGGGGGCGGGCGGGAGGACAGTAGGTCCCCCCCATTGTGAATTATGGCCCCCACCCACTGCGCAGGGGTGGGGGCCGGGGGTGAGGACAGTAGGTCCTCCCCCCCTTATCCTTATTTACTGAATATTCCCCTGTATAACAATGTTTGGCATTTAGTGAATATTCCCTCTGCTCTGTGTCAGTGTGTATCAGGGTCGCTGAGGACAGGTGTCAATACATATCTGCCAAGTGACCCTATGTAGGAGGAACAGTCCCTATTCTGCTCTGTGTCAGTGTGTATCAGGGTCCCTGAGGACATGTGTCAATCCATATCTGCCAAGTGACCCTATGAAGGGGGAACAGTCCCTATTCTTCTCTGTGTCAGTGTGTAACAGGGTCCCTGAGGACAGGTGTCAATCCATATCTGCCAAGTGACCCTATGTAGGAGGAACAGTCCCTATTCTGCTCTGTGTCAGTGTGTATCAGGGTCCCTGAGGACATGTGTCAATCCATATCTGCCAAGTGACCCTATGAAGGGGGAACAGTCCCTATTCTTCTCTGTGTCAGTGTGTAACAGGGTCCCTGAGGACAGGTGTCAATCCATATCTGCCAAGTGACCCTATGTAGGAGGAACAGTCCCTATTCTGCTCTGTGTCAGAGTGTATCAGGGTCCCTGAGGACAAGTGTCAATCCATATCAGCCAAGTGACCCTATGTAGGGGGAACAGTTCTGCTCTGTGTCAGTGTGTATCAGGGTCTCTGAGGACAGGTGTCAATCTATATGTCAAGGTGTCAATATGTATGCCATATGTCAGGTTTCAATCCATATCCATTGTGATTTAGGAATGTTAGATGATTTATGCCCTTTATGGATTAAAACCAGACTCTGCATCAACTGTGTAATAATCCATGGGAGTTTTGCCATGGATCCCCCTCCGGCATGCCACAGTCCAGGTGTTAGTCCCCTTGAAACAACTTTTCCATCACTATTGTGGCCAGAAAGAGTCCCTGTGGGTTTTAAAATTCGCCTGCCCATTGTCTATGGTGTCTATGGCGGTTCGCCCGGTTCGCTGGTTCGCGAACATTTGCGGAAGATCGCGTTCGCCGTTTGCGAACCGAAAATGTTATGTTCGCGACATCATTACTCTCTAATTAAAAAATAGGGATGGGGTAAAATACTAGGAAAATATGACACAGGTCCTACCTGTGACTCTGTGAATTGGGTGGGGGCTTCAAATTAAATAATAGGGGACAGACTCATTACAGCTCACCCCTTTGCCTCGCCCGTGACCTATTAGTGGCGATTACTTAAAAACAGCATGGGGGCTATGTAAAAATTAAGACATGCTATCACCCACAATAACTGTTCACTTACTATCCAGCCTTAAGTAGTGGATAGGGGATCTATTAAAAAATGGGGGGCCAATCAACGAGAGATGTGTTGGGGCTCTAAAATCTAACCAGGGTGACACTAAACACATGCTATTACCTAAAGTCCTTAATCTGGAATATGATGTTTTCACATTAATATGATGATTTGTTTAGGTATCTTGTTGGTTTCAATATTTTTAATTCAATAATTATTTGTTTAAATGGTTCCTAATTAGAGATGTCCCGAACAGTTCGCCAGGAACTGTTCGCCAGCGAACATAGCTTGTTCGTGGTCGCCACGGCGGGCGAACATATGTGATGTTCGGTCCGCCCCCTATTCGTCATGGAGGTGGGAGGGTCTGGGAGGGAGGGTCTGAAGCCGATTGGCTGGAATGTGTCTGCTGACTGTGAGGTACAGGGTCAAAATTTACTCAATGATGATGAATAGGGGGCGTACCGAACATCGCATATGTTCGCCCGCCGCGGTGACCGCGAACTAGCTATGTTCGCTGGCGAACAGTTCCCGGTGAACTGTTCGGGACATCTCTATTCCTAATCAAAATATATAATTTTTTATTTTGTCAGGTATATCTAATTAAAATAGTGGTGCTGGTTCCTGACACAATTCTCACTTGGTGTTTATGGGGGTTGAAGGAAATGATTATAAGGTGCAATATTTAATAGATATTGCTATATTGTATATCTTTTTGTCAGTCACATTTAAATGGTCTTATATAAGATAATTTATTTTCTGTTAGATTTCTATATATTGCACATCCTGAAATTTTTTTAAACAATGTTATACTGTTTATTATGGGACACTCTATTGACTAGAACATTTAATACTACATCATGCACTTTAGGCATACTGTTCAAATATATTTTTAATGCATTATTAAATTATTTGCACTTATATATTGCTTGGCACTTTATTATTAATGAACTTTTATGCACTTTCACCATTGATATAAGAGTACGGAAATAATAATGAACTATTCATTTGCTATAATATTCACTTTTAACCCCCTAAGGACTGAGCCAAATGTACACATTGTGATCAAAACAAAACGTGAACAAAATTTGGAATTTGACTATATGTCTGTCTAACCGTAATTGTAGATTATGCTAGCTTTAGTGTACCTATAATCTTAATTTTATTAATGACAGGAGGCGAATATTTGCTTAAGCCTCTCTTTACTAGAACTCCACAGCAGCACATTAACACAGAGAAAAATAACCGAATAACCGAATCAGAAAAAAGTTAGGTACTAAAAAACTCCCCTCCCCGCACATAATTTCCTCTTTCAAGCTGCGACAAAAACAGAACAAAAGGCAAAAAAATTGAAAAAAACGAAGTCCTAGATACACTGAATTCAACGACGTCCAACATCGGAGAAGAACTCCCAAACCAGGTAGCACTGATGGATTGTAAACTGAAAAGAGGAAAAACAGAATCGAAAAAGTTGGTTAGCCAATGAAATGTACTCTGAACAAAATATGTAGGCACCCAGTGTAACAACCAGACATATCATAATATACAGAGATCCCAACCCTACCAGGAAACGGACACAAGAACAAGTGACAGGTAGCGGAGACAACAAGCAGAGTTGTATACATACCTCATTAAACCAAACTATAAAGGTTAAACAAGGGAGAGATAAGAATGGGAGGGAAATATTTGCCTCCTGTCATTAATAAAATTAAGATTATAGGTACACTAAAGCTAGCATAATCTACAATTTTACAACATAACAGGAGGCTTCATATTTGCTGTTTTAATGCTCAGCCAAAAAATCCAACGATGTTTGTTTCGCTGGTACTTATACGTGGGGTTGCAACCTGTGTCCTAGAAGATGGTCCATGAACTGCAAAGCGACCTACTAACCATTTTCCATCAGGTGCGAAATTCCGAAGATCATATGCGGATTTGGGATCGTAAGAAAAAACTGCCATCAGGTCTCGACCCTTGATGTGGAAGATTGCTCCTCCGAACGAGCCAGGGTCACCCGGTGATGTGGTCGTGCAACAAACCTCCAACCTCCAGCAATGCATCTGAGTTCACCACCAAATCCATAACAGAACTGAATAGGGTCTTTACGTTCTCTCATGACCTACAAAAGCTAGCGGGCTTCTCCGAGAAAGAAACTACTACGCTGGCAAGGGTGCAGGAGAGAACTAGTCATATACTAGGTGTTTCCAGTACTCCAATTGGATTGCAGAACCTGCGATTGTGGCAGGTAAAGTACTCCCAAGGAAGCATCCAATCAGGATTCCAAAACTGAATTGTATAGTGAAACGAGGATCGACTATTATGGGAGAGTGTGAAGCTTAAAATACCAAAATTAGGAGAAACCTAAATATAGGTTGAGATTTCCATCCAAAGGTATCCTCGTCTAAGAGTGAAAAGCAGTCCGTACCCATGGGGATATTGGGACCTGCATAAACTAGGAAGAGTCATCACGTGATGTAGTCGCGTGTTGGATCGCAAATTAGTTGAAAGTGGTTCGCAGTGTAGGCAGGTTGGAGAAAAAAAACGGAATCAGGTTTTGGTGAGGAGGCCTGGATCGGGATGTCCGTCAGTGAGGCGGTCGACTGCTAGGGAGGGAGTGGAATAATCCAAAGAACTGCATGTACGATCCCGCTCGAGTCCAGCCCTGCCAGAAAAACGTGGAAGGATATATGGCATGCACGTCACACTAAAGATAGGGTATTATAGAGTGAGGTATCTAGGCCCTGTATTTCCGACTGTCAGAGGAATCTTAATTTCAAGAGTAGGCCGTAGGCCAAGGTAACCAGGTATGTGGATTCGAGGTCTGAAGTCTAGAAATCCATATGAAGGCATACCCCCCAACTTCGTGCAGAGTCCCGTGATCTCATAGCGTTGTCTAATGTGTAGATAGAACGTAACGTCATTACACTAATGACAGCTGATTCCAGAGAATATATATAGTGAGAACAAAGGGCATAGCTTCAACCGTCCAAAGCAGGGGCTGTCCAGGTTGAGAATATCGGGTAGTCAGATCCGAGCCAGATACAGGCCCCGAACAGTACTCCAACGGGAGGTTGTGTCCCGACTTTGTGACCTTTGTGTAGGATCTGACATCAAATAGGGTTTACCCCCTAGAATCCAAGCCGTCAGCGTGTCAGAATCTGAATAGGTGGGTGAGCGAAAGACCAAAAACCAGGCCGGCTCCCGTTAGGGGATAGTTGTATAGAGGGACGGTCCTCCATATCCGAGTCATGTTCCCAGGATGCGTTCTCAGAGGAGAAGAGGTAGCCCTGTCACATATCCCCGGATTGTTAATGGTCAGGGAACCCAAAATTGACCGGAGACTCCGGTCCCTCCATGCGTCCAGTGTGTATTGCTCTTTGGAGGCCTCAAAATGTCATTCTACTTTAGACAGGAGAAAAACTGTCCGAGGAGTCTGTCCATAATGGTGTGTATAAAGATAAACAGAGTGCGGTTACCTGCTCAGTACAATGCAGATCATACCAAAATCTACACACCTGCAATAGCTGGGGCTCACCGCTAGCAGTATAACCCCCAGGAGTATATCCAGTAGGGAGGTATAGGTGTCCTAACAAAGTGAGCCAGGCATAGTAGTTGTATCAGTGACAGCCAGTTCAAAACAGTCCATACCCTGTCCAATAAGGCATCAGGGAAACGTGTAAATAAAATGGGGGATTTCCCCCAGTAATACCTCAGTGAGTATATTCCAAAGCGAGGATACAGTGTCACCTATCCGGCGGACAGAATAGAAGAGTTGTAACAGTAAAAGCCAGTTGAAACAAACAATACCAAGCCCGATCAGGGCAATACCATGCCCGATCAGAAAATAAGTAGTAGCCCAATCGTAGATCGATTGGGGTTCTCTCCTCTTAACCAGTCGCTACGAAGCAGCGTCTCCTAGACATTCCGGTGAGGTAGCCATAGCCCTTATAGCAAGAGCTGTAGAAACAGCGGCAAACAGTATGTAGCATAGACCCCCATCTTGAGTTGAATGCAGGAGGGACACCCCTCAACAAAGTAATCGGTGATTTGTATTGGCCGAAGTCGTGTGAGACGAACAAATGCCAACGGTAGCAGGATAGGTAGCCCTGTCGAGCAGCGTCCAGAGGCGGGTTCACCCTCCCAGAATGGAAACAGAATCCAGTACTGCAACCGGTAAACTGATGGGAACAATATAAGTAGTCATATTGGGCTGTGCACATGAGGGGAGCCACGTAGCGGGTCAAATGTATGAAAGAGCTCTCTAATAGTGTAATCGGTATCGCTGCCCGCATCAGGCTGCCAGAATGAGAGGGCCGTACCCGCTAAAAGTAAAATCAGTGCCTATATCGGTGCCTGGCTCCCAACATGAGAGTGGGCCACCCTGAAATCACACAATTTCCATCAATATCGGCCTCGGGTAGGGGTTATGGGAGAGTAGCGCCCTCTAATAATAAATTTAATGTCCGGATCAGTCAATCAGAGGAGTTCAGACCCTAATCATGTAAATTAGCACCCGCCTTGGGTTGAGGTTATGAGAGGGCCACAAACTCCTATAATACAAACCAAAGTCCATATCTGTCTCAGGCCGACTGTATGCGAGGGGCTCACCCCTTAATAGTATCAGTGGTGGGCTGAGTCCTGAGAGGGGTCCCTCTCAAACCAGGAAAACACTCTCAATATCAGTCACCTGAGAGGGGGACCCAAACTGGGAAAAAAACAATACTGATAGCAGTCAGAGTAACAAATCAGCCTAGGGCCGTGCCCATGAGACTACTAATGGAGGCAGGTTGAGGAAGTGCAATAGCTAAGAAAGCTACGTAAACTACAGACGGCCGTCTGGATCCCGCGCAAGTGTACGGGATCCAAGGTGGCCGCCAGTAGTCTGAGGAAATGCTGGACCGTTCTCCTCGATCCACGATAGCCCGGGAAGTCGGAGGAGGCCAAGACAGGCCTCTCG